>NW_026701072.1:0-36279 GCF_030435755.1 Ochotona princeps | reverse complement strand
GCATGTGAAACCCGCATGTGGAGCATTCGTTTGTGTGGGATGCTCACCAAGATTCCTTTCAGTCCTAGCCACTCAAAGGGCACTAAGCATAGAGTGTGAAAACTGAGTTTCCTTGAGAGCTGCTTGGAAGCCTGATGGTGTGTGAAGTTAGTGAGCCAAATGGAGTTGTTCTCCCACAAGAACCACTCGGCTGATCCTTCTTCAATATGCCCTTCACCAACATGCAGTGTTTCCTTGATTGAAGTAGCTCTCACACCAATATTTGCGTCTAGAGCCTTTGCATTGAGGGCTATCTGAAAATGGCTGTGGCGCTGAAGTTGCCTGTGAATGTGGAGTTGGTGGCATGTGAAACCCGAATGTGGAGCACTCGTTTCTGTGGGATGCTCTACCAGGTTCATGCCTAGATAATGCACTCAAAGGTCACTAAGCATAGAGTGTGAAAACTGAGTTTCCTTGAGAGCTGCTTGGAAGCCTGATGGTGTGTGAAGTTAGTGAGCCAAATGGAGTTGTTCTCCCACAAGAACCACTCGGCTGATCCTTCTTCAATATGCCCTTCACCAACATGCAGTGTTTCCTTGATTGAATTAGCTCTCACACCAATATTTGCGTCTAGAGCCTTTGCATTGAGGGCTATGTGAAAACGGCTGTGGCGCTGAAGTTGCCTTTGAATGTGGAGTTGGTGGCATGTGAAACCCGCATGTGGAGCACTCGTTTCTGTGGGATGCTCTTCCAGGTTCATTCCTAGATAATGCAGTCAAAGGGCACTAAGTATAGAGTGTGAAAACTGAGTTTCCTTGAGAGCTGCTTTTAAGCCTGATGGTGTGTGAAGTTAGTGAGCCAAATGGAGTTGTTCTAACACAAGAACCACTCGGCTGATTCTTCTTCAATATGCCCTTCACCAACATGCAGTGTTTCCTTGATTGAATTAGCTCTCACACCAATATTTGCGTCTAGATTCTTTGCATTGAGGGCTATCTGAAAACGGCTGTGGCGCTGAAGTTGCCTGTGAATGTGGAGTTGGTGGCATGTGAAACCCGCATGTGGAGCATTCGTTTGTGTGGGATGCTCACCAAGATTCATTTCTAGATCCTAGGCACTCAAAGGGCACTAAGCATAGAGTGTGAAAACTGAGTTTCCTTGAGAGCTGCTTGGAAGCCTGATGGTGTGTGAAGTTAGTGAGCCAAATGGAGTTGTTCTCCCACAAGAACCACTCGGCTGATTCTTCTTCAATATGCCCTTCACCAACATGCAGTGTTTCCTTGATTGAAGTAGCTCTCACACCAATATTTGCGTCTAGAGCCTTTGCATTGAGGGTTATCTGAAAACGGCTGTGGCGCTGAAGTTGCCTGTGAATGTGGAGTTGGTGGCATGTGAAACCCGCATGTGGAGCATTCGTTTGTGTGGGATGCTCACCAAGATTCCTTTCAGTCCTAGGCACTCAAAGGGCACTAAGCATAGAGTGTGAAAACTGAGTTTCCTTGAGAGCTGCTTGGAAGCCTGATGGTGTGTGAAGTTAGTGAGCCAAATGGAGTTGTTCTCCCACAAGAACCACTCGGCTGATCCTTCTTCAATATGCCCTTCACCAACATGCAGTGTTTCCTTGATTGAAGTAGCTCTCACACCAATATTTGCGTCTAGAGCCTTTGCATTGAGGGCTATCTGAAAACGGCTGTGGCGCTGAAGTTGCCTGTGAATGTGGAGTTGGTGGCATGTGAAACCCGCATGTGGAGCATTCGTTTGTGTGGGATGCTCACCAAGCTTCATTTCAGTCCTAGGCACTCAAAGGGCACTAAGCATAGAGTGTGAAAACTGAGTTTCCTTGAGAGCTGCTTGGAAGCCTGATGGTGTGTGAAGTTAGTGAGCCAAATGGAGTTGTTCTCCCACAAGAACCACTCAGCTGATTCTTCTTCAATATGCCCTTCACCAACATGCAGTGTTTCCTTGATTGAATTAGCTCTCACACCAATATTTGCGTCTAGATTCTTTGCATTGAGGGCTATCTGAAAACAGCTGTGGCGCTGAAGTTGCCTGTGAATGTGGAGTTGGTGGCATGTGAAACCCGCATGTGGAGCATTCGTTTGTGTGGGATGCTCACCAAGCTTCATTTCTAGATAATACACTGAAAGGGCAGTAAGCATAGAGTGTGAAAACTGAGTTTCCTTGAGAGCTGCTTGGAAGCCTGATGGTGTGTGAAGTTAGTGAGCCAAATGGAGTTGTTCTCCCACAAGAACCACTCGGCTGATCCTTCTTCAATATGCCCTTCACCAACATGCAGTGTTTCCTTGATTGAATTAGCTCTCACACCAATATTTGCGTCTAGAGCCTTTGCATTGAGGGCTATCAAAACGGCTGTGCGCTGAAGTTGCCTGTGAATGTGGAGTTGGTGGCCTGTGAAACCCGCATGTGGAGCATTCGTTTGTGTGGGATGCTCTACCAGGTTCATTCCTAGATAATGCAGTGAAAGGGCACTAAGCATAGAGTGTGAAAACTGAGTTTCCTTGAGAGCTGCTTGGAAGCCTGATGGTGTGTGAAGTTAGTGAGCCAAATGGAGTTGTTCTCCCACAATTACCACTTGGCTTATTCTTCTTCAATATGCCCTTCACCAACATGCAGTGTTTCCTTGATTGAATTAGCTCTCACACCAATATTTGCGTCTAGAGCCTTTGCATTGAGGGCTATCTGAAAATGGCTGTGGCGCTGAAGTTGCCTGTGAATGTGGAGTTGGTGGCATGTGAAACCCGCATGTGGAGCATTTGTTTGTGTGGGATGCTCTACCAGGTTCATTCCTAGATAATGCACTGAAAGGGCACTAAGCATAGAGTGTGAAAACTGTGTTTTATTGAGAGCTGCTTGGAAGCCTGATGGTGTGTGAAGTTAGTGAGCCAAATGGAGTTGTTCTCCCACAAGAACCCACTCGGCTGATTCTTCTTCAATATACCCTTCACCAACATGCAGTGTTTCCTAGATTGAAGTAGCTCTCACACCAATATTTGTGTCTAGAGCCTATGCATTGAGGGCTTCTGAAAACGGCTGTGGCGCTGAAGTTGCCTGTGAATGTGGAGTTGGTGGCATGTGAAACCCGCATGTGGAGCATTCGTTTGTGTGGGATGCTCACCAAGCTTCATTTCAGTCCTAGGCACTCAAAGGGCAGTAAGCATAGAGTGCGAAAACTGAGTTTCCTTGAGAGCTGCTTGGAAGCCTGATGGTGTGTGAAGTTAGTGAGCCAAATGGAGTTGTTCTCCCACAAGAACCACTCGGCTGATCCTTCTTCAATATGCCCTTCACCAACATGCAGTGTTTCCTTGATTGAATTAGCTCTTCACACCAATATTTGCGTCTAGAGCCTTTGCATTGAGGGCTATCTGAAAATGGCTGTGGCGCTGAAGTTGCCTGTGAATGTGGAGTTGGTGGCATGTGAAACCCGCATGTGGAGCCTTCGTTTCTGTGGGATGCCTCTACCAGGTTCATGCCTAGATAATGCAGTCAAAGGGCACTAAGCATAGAGTGTGAAAACTGAGTTTCCTTGAGAGCTGCTTGGAAGCCTGATGGTGTGTGAAGTTAGTGAGCCAAATGGAGTTGTTCTCCCACAAGAACCACTCGGCTGATCCTTCTTCAATATGCCCTTCACCAACATGCAGTGTTTCCTTGATTGAATTAGCTCTCACACCAATATTTGCGTCTAGAGCCTTTGCATTGAGGGCTATCTGAAAACGGCTGTGGCGCTGAAGTTGCCTGTGAATGTGGAGTTGGTGGCATGTGAAACCCGTATGTGGAGCATTCGCTTGTGTGGGATGCTCTACCAGGTTCATTCCTAGATAATGCACTCAAAGGGCACTAAGCATAGAGTGTGAAAACTGAGTTTCCTTGAGAGCTGCTTGGAAGCCTGATGGTGTGTGAAGTTAGTGAGCCAAATGGAGTTGTTCTCCCACAAGAACCACTCAGCTGATTCTTCTTCAATATGCTCTTCACCAACATGCAGTGTTTCCTTGATTGAATTAGCTCTCACACCAATATTTGCGTCTAGAGCCTTTGCATTGAGGGCTATCTGAAAACGGCTGTGGCGCTGAAGTTGCCTGAGAATGTGGAGTTGGTGGCATGTGAAACCCGCATGTGGAGCATTTGTTTGTGTGGGATGCTCTACCAGGTTCATTCCTAGATAATGCGCTCAAAGGGCACTAAGCATAGAGTGTGAAAACTGTGTTTTATTGAGAGCTGCTGAAAGCCCTGATGGTGTGTGAAGTTAGTGAGCCAAATGGAGTTGTTCTCCCACAGGAACCACTTGGCTGATTCTTCTTCAATATGCCCTTCACCAACATGCAGTGTTTCCTTGATTGAAGTAGCTCTCACACCAATATTTGCGTCTAGAGCCTTTGCATTGAGCGCTATCTGAAAACGGCTGTGGCGCTGAAGTTGCCTGTGAATGTGGAGTTGGTGGCATGTGAAACCCGCATGTGGAGCATTCGTTTGTGTGGGATGCTCACCAAGATTCATTTCAGTCCTAGGCACTCAAAGGGCACTAAGCATAGAGTGCGAAAACTGAGTTTCCTTGAGAGCTGCTTGGAAGCCTGATGGTGTGTGAAGTTAGTGAGCCAAATGGAGTTGTTCTCCCACAAGAACCACTCGGCTGATCCTTCTTCAATATGCCCTTCACCAACATGCAGTGTTTCCTTGATTGAATTAGCTCTCACACAAATATTTGCGTCTAGAGCCTTTGCATTGAGGGCTATCTGAAAACGGCTGTGGCGCTGAAGTTGCCTGAGAATGTGGAGTTGGTGGCATGTGAAACCCGCATGTGGAGCATTCGTTTGTGTGGGATGCTCTACCAGGTTCATTCCTAGATAATGCACTCAAAGGGCACTAAGCATAGAGTGTGAAAACTGAGTTTCCTTGAGAGCTGCTTGGAAGCCTGATGGTGTGTGAAGTTAGTGAACCAAATGAAGTTGTTCTCCCACAAGAACCACTCGGCTGATTCTTCTTCAATATGCCCTTCACCAACATGCAGTGTTTCCTTGATTGAATTAGCTCTCACACCAATATTTGCGTCTAGAGCCTTTGCATTGAGGGCTATCTGAAAACGGCTGTGGCGCTGAAGTTGCCTGTGAATGTGGAGTTGGTGGCATGTGAAACCCGCATGTGGAGCATTCGTTTGTGTGGGATGCTCACCAAGATTCATTTCTAGATAATACACTCAAAGGGCACTAAGCATAGAGTGTGAAAACTGAGTTTCCTTGAGAGCTGCTTGGAAGCCTGATGGTGTGTGAAGTTAGTGAGCCAAATGGAGTTGTTCTCCCACAAGAACCACTCGGCTGATTCTTCTTCAATATGCCCTTCACCAACATGCAGTGTTACCTTGATTGAAGTAGCTCTCACACCAATATTTGCGTCTAGAGCCTTTGCATTGAGGGCTATCTGAAAACGGCTGTGGCGCTGAAGTTGCCTGTGAATGTGGAGTTGGTGGCATGTGAAACCCGCATGTGGAGCATTCGTTTGTGTAGGATGCTCACCAAGCTTCATTTCTAGATAATACACTCAAAGGGCAGTATGCATACAGTGTGAAAACTGAGTTTCCTTGAGAGCTGCTTGGAAGCCTGATGGTGTGTGAAGTTAGTGAGCCAAATGGAGTTGTTCTCCCACAAAAACCACTCAGCTGATTCTTCTTCAATATGCCCTTCAGCAACATGCAGTGTTTCCTTGATTGAAGTAGCTCTCACACCAATATTTGCGTCTAGAGCCTTTGCATTGAGGGCTATCTGAAAACGGCTGTGGCACTGAAGTTGCCTGTGAATGTCGAGTTGGTGGCATGTGAAACCCGCATGTGGAGCATTCGTTTGTGTGGGATGCTCACCAAGCTTCATTTCTAGATAATACG
Organism: Ochotona princeps; assembly: GCF_030435755.1. NCBI lineage: Eukaryota > Metazoa > Chordata > Mammalia > Lagomorpha > Ochotonidae > Ochotona > Ochotona princeps. Next base: position 30,410 of record NW_026701072.1, on the reverse strand, counting down.
CTCAAAGGGCACTAAGCATAGAGTGTGAAAACTGAGTTTCCTTGAGAGCTGCTTGGAAGCCTGATGGTGTGTGAAGTTAGTGAGCCAAATGGAGTTGTTCTCCCACAAGAACCACTCGGCTGATCCTTCTTCAATATGCCCTTCACCAACATGCAGTGTTTCCTTGATTGAATTAGCTCTCACACCAATATTTGCGTCTAGAGCCTTTGCATTGAGGGCTATCTGAAAACGGCTGTGGCGCTGAAGTTGCCTGTGAATGTGGAGTTGGTGGCATGTGAAACCCGCATGTGGAGCATTCGTTTGTGTGGGATGCTCACCAAGCTTCATTTCAGTCCTAGGCACTCAAAGGGCACTAAGCATAGAGTGTGAAAACTGAGTTTCCTTGAGAGCTGCTTGGAAGCCTGATGGTGTGTGAAGTTAGTTAGCCAAATGGAGTTGTTCTCCCACAAGAACCACTCGGCTGATCCTTCTTCAATATGCCCTTCACCAACATGCAGTGTTTCCTTGATTGAATTAGCTCTCACACCAATATTGCGTCTAGAGCCTTTGCATTGAGGGCTATCTGAAAACGGCTGTGGCGCTGAAGTTGCCTGTGCATGTGGAGTTGGTGGCATGTGAAACCCGCATGTGGAGCATTCGTTTGTGTGGGATGCTCACCAAGGTTCATTTCTAGATAATACACTGAAAGGGCAGTAAGCATAGAGTGTGAAAACTGAGTTTCCTTGAGAGCTGCTTGGAAGCCTGATGGTGTGTGAAGTTAGTGAGCCAAATGGAGTTGTTCTCCCACAAGAACCACTCGGCTGATCCTTCTTCAATATGCCCTTCACCAACATGCAGTGTTTCCTTGATTGAATTAGCTCTCACACCAATATTTGCGTCTAGAGCCTTTGCATTGAGGGCTATCTGAAAACGGCTGTGGCGCTGAAGTTGCCTGTGAATGTGGAGTTGGTGGCCTGTGAAACCCGCATGTGGAGCATTCGTTTGTGTGGGATGCTCTACCAGGTTCATTCCTAGATAATGCAGTGAAAGGGCACTAAGCATAGAGTGTGAAAACTGAGTTTCCTTGAGAGCTGCTTGGAAGCCTGATGGTGTGTGAAGTTAGTGAGCCAAATGGAGTTGTTCTCCCACAATTACCACTCGGCTGATCCTTCTTCAATATGCCCTTCACCAACATGCAGTGTTTCCTTGATTGAATTAGCTCTCACACCAATATTTGCGTCTAGAGCCTTTGCATTGAGGGCTATCTGAAAACGGCTGTGGCGCTGAAGTTGCCTGTGAATGTGGAGTTGGTGGCATGTGAAACCCGCATGTGGAGCATTTGTTTGTGTGGGATGCTCTACCAGGTTCATTCCTAGATAATGCACTCAGAGGGCACTAAGCATAGAGTGTGAAAACTGAGTTTCCTTGAGAGCTGCTTGGAAGCCTGATGGTGTGTGAAGTTAGTGAGCCAAATGGAGTTGTTCTCCCACAAGAACCACTCGGCTGATTCTTCTTCAATATGCCCTTCACCAACATGCAGTGTTTCCTTGATTGAAGTAGCTCTCACACCAATATTTGTGTCTAGAGCCTATGCATTGAGGGCTTCTGAAAACGGCTGTGGCGCTGAAGTTGCCTGTGAATGTGGAGTTGGTGGCATGTGAAACCCGCATGTGGAGCATTCGTTTGTGTGGGATGCTCACCAAGATTCATTTCAGTCCTAGGCACTCAAAGGGCACTAAGCATAGAGTGTGAAAACTGAGTTTCCTTGAGAGCTGCTTGGAAGCCTGATGGTGTGTGAAGTTAGTGAGCCAAATGGAGTTGTTCTCCCACAAGAACCACTTGGCTGATTCTTCTTCAATATGCCCTTCACCAACATGCAGTGTTTCCTTGATTGAATTAGCTCTCACACCAATATTTGCGTCTAGAGCCTTTGCATTGAGGGCTATCTGAAAACGGCTGTGGCGCTGAAGTTGCCTGAGAATGTGGAGTTGGTGGCATGTGAAACCCGCATGTGGAGCATTCGTTTGTGTGGGATGCTCTACCAGGTTCATTCCTAGATAATGCACTCAAAGGGCACTAAGCATAGAGTGTGAAAACTGAGTTTCCTTGAGAGCTGCTTGGAAGCCTGATGGTGTGTGAAGTTAGTGAGCCAAATGGAGTTGTTCTCCCACAAGAACCACTCAGCTGATTCTTCTTCAATATGCCCTTCACCAACATGCAGTGTTTCCTTGATTGAATTAGCTCTCACACCAATATTTGCGTCTAGATTCTTTGCATTGAGGGCTATCTGAAAACAGCTGTGGCGCTGAAGTTGCCTGTGAATGTGGAGTTGGTGGCATGTGAAACCCGCATGTGGAGCATTCGTTTGTGTGGGATGCTCTACCAGGTTCATTCCTAGATAATGCGCTCAAAGGGCACTAAGCATAGAGTGTGAAAACTGTGTTTTATTGAGAGCTGCTGAAAACCTGATGGTGTGTGAAGTTAGTGAGCCAAATGGAGTTGTTCTCCCACAAGAACCACTCGGCTGATTCTTCTTCAATATGCCCTTCACCAACATGCAGTGTTTCCTTGATTGAAGTAGCTCTCACACCAATATTTGCGTCTAGAGCCTTTGCATTGAGGGCTATCTGAAAACGGCTGTGGCGCTGAAGTTGCCTGTGAATGTGGAGTTGGTGGCATGTGAAACCCGCATGTGGAGCATTCGTTTGTGTGGGATGCTCACCAAGATTCATTTCAGTCCTAGGCACTCAAAGGGCACTAAGCATAGAGTGCGAAAACTGAGTTTCCTTGAGAGCTGCTTGGAAGCCTGATGGTGTGTGAAGTTAGTGAGCCAAATGGAGTTGTTCTCCCACAAGAACCACTCGGCTGATCCTTCTTCAATATGCCCTTCACCAACATGCAGTGTTTCCTTGATTGAATTGGCTCTCACACCAATATTTGCGTCTAGAGCCTTTGCATTGAGGGCTATCTGAAAACGGCTGTGGCGCTGAAGTTGCCTGTGAATGTGGAGTTGGTGGCATGTGAAACCCGCATGTGGAGCATTTGTTTGTGTGGGATGCTCTACCAGGTTCATTCCTAGATAATGCGCTCAAAGGGCACTAAGCATAGAGTGTGAAAACTGTGTTTTATTGAGAGCTGCTTGGAAGCCTGATGGTGTGTGAAGTTAGTGAGCCAAATGGAGTTGTTCTCCCACAAGAACCACTTGGCTGATTCTTCTTCAATATGCCCTTCACCAACATGCAGTGTTTCCTTGATTGAATTAGCTCTCACACCAATATTTGCGTCTAGAGCCTTTGCATTGAGGGCTATCTGAAAACGGCTGTGGCGCTGAAGTTGCCTGTGAATGTGGAGTTGGTGGCATGTGAAACCCGCATGTGGAGCATTCGTTTGTGTGGGATGCTCTACCAGGTTCATGCCTAGATAATGCAGTCAAAGGGCACTAAGCATAGAGTGTGAAAACTGAGTTTCCTTGAGAGCTGCTTGGAAGCCTGATGGTGTGTGAAGTTAGTGAGCCAAATGGAGTTGTTCTCCCACAATTATCACTCGGCTGATCCTTCTTCAATATGCCCTTCACCAACATGCAGTGTTTCCTTGATTGAATTAGCTCTCACACCAATATTTGCGTCTAGAGCCTTTGCATTGAGGGCTATCTGAAAACGGCTGTGGCGCTGAAGTTGCCTGTGAATGTGGAGTTGGTGGCATGTGAAACCCGCATGTGGAGCATTTGTTTGTGTGGGATGCTCTACCAGGTTCATTCCTAGATAATGCAGTCAAAGGGCACTAAGCATAGAGTGTGAAAACTGTGTTTTATTGAGAGCTGCTGAAAGCCTGATGGTGTGTGAAGTTAGTGAGCCAAATGGAGTTGTTCTCCCACAAGAACCACTCAGCCTATTCTTCTTCAATATGCCCTTCACCAACATGCAGTGTTTCCTTGATTGAAGTAGCTCTCACACCAATATTTGCGTCTAGAGCCTTTGCATTGAGGGCTATCTGAAAACGGCTGTGGCGCTGAAGTTGCCTGTGAATGTGGAGTTGGTGGCATGTGAAACCCGCATGTGGAGCATTCGTTTGTGTGGGATGCTCACCAAGATTCATTTCAGTCCTAGGCACTCAAAGGGCACTAAGCATAGAGTGCGAAAACTGAGTTTCCTTGAGAGCTGCTTGGAAGCCTGATGGTGTGTGAAGTTAGTGAGCCAAATGGAGTTGTTCTCCCACAAGAACCACTCGGCTGATCCTACTTCAATATGCCCTTCACCAACATGCAGTGTTTCCTTGATTGAATTAGCTCTCACACCAATATTTGCGTCTAGAGCCTTTGCATTGAGGGCTATCTGAAAACGGCTGTGGCGCTGAAGTTGCCTGTGAATGTGGAGTTGGTGGCATGTGAAACCCGCATGTGGAGCATTTGTTTGTGTGGGATGCTCTACCAGGTTCATTCCTAGATAATGCGCTCAAAGGGCACTAAGCATAGAGTGTGAAAACTGTGTTTTATTGAGAGCTGCTTGGAAGCCTGATGGTGTGTGAAGTTAGTGAGCCAAATGGAGTTGTTCTCCCACAAGAACCACTTGGCTGATTCTTCTTCAATATGCCCTTCACCAACATGCAGTGTTTCCTTGATGGAAGTAGCTCTCACACCAATATTTGCGTCTAGAGCCTTTGCATTGAGGGCTATCTGAAAACGGCTGTGGCGCTGAAGTTGCCTGTGAATGTGGTGTTGGTGGCATGTGAAACCCGCATGTGGAGCATTCGTTTGTGTGGGATGCTCACCAAGATTCATTTCAGTCCTAGGCACTCAAAGGGCACTAAGCATAGAGTGCGAAAACTGAGTTTCCTTGAGAGCTGCTTGGAAGCCTGATGGTGTGTGAAGTTAGTGAGCCAAATGGAGTTGTTCTCCCACAAGAACCACTCGGCTGATACTTCTTCAATATGCCCTTCACCAACATGCAGTGTTTCCTTGATTGAATTAGCTCTCACACCAATATTTGCGTCTAGAGCCTTTGCATTGAGGGCTATCTGAAAACGGCTGTGGCGCTGAAGTTGCCTGAGAATGTGGAGTTGGTGGCATGTGAAACCCGCATGTGGAGCATTCGTTTGTGTGGGATGCTCTACCAGGTTCATTCCTAGATAATGCACTCAAAGGGCACTAAGCATAGAGTGTGAAAACTGAGTTTCCTTGAGAGCTGCTTGGAAGCCTGATGGTGTGTGAAGTTAGTGAACCAAATGGAGTTGTTCTCCCACAAGAACCACTCGGCTGATTCTTCTTCAATATGCCCTTCACCAACATGCAGTGTTTCCTTGATTGAATTAACTCTCACACCAATATTTGCGTCTAGATTCTTTGCATTGAAGGCTATCTGAAAACGGCTGTGGCGCTGAAGTTGCCTGTGAATGTGGAGTTGGTGGCATGTGAAACCCGCATGTGGAGCATTCGTTTGTGTGGGATACTCACCAAGATTCATTTCAGTCCTAGGCACTCAAAGGGCACTAAGCATAGAGTGCGAAAACTGAGTTTCCTTGAGAGCTGCTTGGAAGCCTGATGGTGTGTGAAGTTAGTGAGCCAAATGGAGTTGTTCTCCCACAAGAACCAATCGGCTGATCCTACTTCAATATGCCCTTCACCAACATGCAGTGTTTCCTTGATTGAATTAGCTCTCACACCAATATTTGCGTCTAGAGCCTTTGCATTGAGGGCTATCTGAAAACGGCTGTGGCGCTGAAGTTGCCTGTGAATGTGGAGTTGGTGGCATGTGAAACCCGCATGTGGAGCATTTGTTTGTGTGGGATGCTCTACCAGGTTCATTCCTAGATAATGCGCTCAAAGGGCACTAAGCATAGAGTGTGAAAACTGTGTTTTATTGAGAGCTGCTTGGAAGCCTGATGGTGTGTGAAGTTAGTGAGCCAAATGGAGTTGTTCTCCCACAAGAACCACTTGGCTGATTCTTCTTCAATATGCCCTTCACCAACATGCAGTGTTTCCTTGATGGAAGTAGCTCTCACACCAATATTTGCGTCTAGAGCCTTTGCATTGAGGGCTATCTGAAAACGGCTGTGGCGCTGAAGTTGCCTGTGAATGTGGTGTTGGTGGCATGTGAAACCCGCATGTGGAGCATTCGTTTGTGTGGGATGCTCACCAAGATTCATTTCAGTCCTAGGCACTCAAAGGGCACTAAGCATAGAGTGTGAAAACTGAGTTTCCTTGAGAGCTGCTTGGAAGCCTGATGGTGTGTGAAGTTAGTGAGCCAAATGGAGTTGTTCTCCCACAAGAACCACTCGGCTGATACTTCTTCAATATGCCCTTCACCAACATGCAGTGTTTCCTTGATTGAATTAGCTCTCACACCAATATTTGCGTCTAGAGCCTTTGCATTGAGGGCTATCTGAAAACGGCTGTGGCGCTGAAGTTGCCTGAGAATGTGGAGTTGGTGGCATGTGAAACCCGCATGTGGAGCATTCGTTTGTGTGGGATGCTCTACCAGGTTCATTCCTAGATAATGCACTCAAAGGGCACTAAGCATAGAGTGTGAAAACTGAGTTTCCTTGAGAGCTGCTTGGAAGCCTGATGGTGTGTGAAGTTAGTGAACCAAATGGAGTTGTTCTCCCACAAGAACCACTCGGCTGATTCTTCTTCAATATGCCCTTCACCAACATGCAGTGTTTCCTTGATTGAATTAACTCTCACACCAATATTTGCGTCTAGAGCCTTTGCATTGAGGGCTATCTGAAAACGGCTGTGGCGCTGAAGTTGCCTGAGAATGTGGAGTTGGTGGCATGTGAAACCCGCATGTGGAGCATTTGTTTGTGTGGGATGCTCTACCAGGTTCATTCCTAGATAATGCGCTCAAAGGGCACTAAGCATAGAGTGTGAAAACTGAGTTTTTTTGAGAGCTGCTGAAAGCCTGATGGTGTGTGAAGTTAGTGAGCCAAATGGAGTTGTTCTCCCACAAGAACCACTCAGCTGATTCTTTTTCAATATGCCCTTCACCAACATGCAGTGTTTCCTTGATTGAAGTAGCTCTCACACCAATATTTGCGTCTAGAGCCTTTGCATTGAGGGCTATCTGAAAACGGCTGTGGCGCTGAAGTTGCCTGTGAATGTGGAGTTGGTGGCATGTGAAACCCGCATGTGGAGCATTCGTTTGTGTGGGATGCTCACCAAGATTCATTTCAGTCCTAGGCACTCAAAGGGCACTAAGCATAGAGTGCGAAAACTGAGTTTCCTTGAGAGCTGCTTGGAAGCCTGATGGTGTGTGAAGTTAGTGAGCCAAATGGAGTTGTTCTCCCACAAGAACCACTCGGCTGATCCTTCTTCAATATGCCCTTCACCAACATGCAGTGTTTCCTTGATTGAATTAGCTCTCACACCAATATTTGCGTCTAGAGCCTTTGCATTGAGGGCTATCTGAAAACGGCTGTGGCGCTGAAGTTGCCTGAGAATGTGGAGTTGGTGGCATGTGAAACCCGCATGTGGAGCATTCGTTTGTGTGGGATGCTCTACCAGGTTCATTCCTAGATAATGCACTCAAAGGGCACTAAGCATAGAGTGTGAAAACTGAGTTTCCTTGAGAGCTGCTTGGAAGCCTGATGGTGTGTGAAGTTAGTGAACCAAATGGAGTTGTTCTCCCACAAGAACCACTCGGCTGATTCTTCTTCAATATGCCCTTCACCAACATGCAGTGTTTCCTTGATTGAATTAACTCTCACACCAATATTTGCGTCTAGATTCTTTGCATTGAAGGCTATCTGAAAACGGCTGTGGCGCTGAAGTTGCCTGTGAATGTGGAGTTGGTGGCATGTGAAACCCGCATGTGGAGCATTCGTTTGTGTGGGATACTCACCAAGATTCATTTCAGTCCTAGGCACTCAAAGGGCACTAAGCATAGAGTGCGAAAACTGAGTTTCCTTGAGAGCTGCTTGGAAGCCTGATGGTGTGTGAAGTTAGTGAGCCAAATGGAGTTGTTCTCCCACAAGAACCAATCGGCTGATCCTACTTCAATATGCCCTTCACCAACATGCAGTGTTTCCTTGATTGAATTAGCTCTCACACCAATATTTGCGTCTAGAGCCTTTGCATTGAGGGCTATCTGAAAACGGCTGTGGCGCTGAAGTTGCCTGTGAATGTGGAGTTGGTGGCATGTGAAACCCGCATGTGGAGCATTTGTTTGTGTGGGATGCTCTACCAGGTTCATTCCTAGATAATGCGCTCAAAGGGCACTAAGCATAGAGTGTGAAAACTGTGTTTTATTGAGAGCTGCTTGGAAGCCTGATGGTGTGTGAAGTTAGTGAGCCAAATGGAGTTGTTCTCCCACAAGAACCACTTGGCTGATTCTTCTTCAATATGCCCTTCACCAACATGCAGTGTTTCCTTGATGGAAGTAGCTCTCACACCAATATTTGCGTCTAGAGCCTTTGCATTGAGGGCTATCTGAAAACGGCTGTGGCGCTGAAGTTGCCTGTGAATGTGGTGTTGGTGGCATGTGAAACCCGCATGTGGAGCATTCGTTTGTGTGGGATGCTCACCAAGATTCATTTCAGTCCTAGGCACTCAAAGGGCACTAAGCATAGAGTGTGAAAACTGAGTTTCCTTGAGAGCTGCTTGGAAGCCTGATGGTGTGTGAAGTTAGTGAGCCAAATGGAGTTGTTCTCCCACAAGAACCACTCGGCTGATACTTCTTCAATATGCCCTTCACCAACATGCAGTGTTTCCTTGATTGAATTAGCTCTCACACCAATATTTGCGTCTAGAGCCTTTGCATTGAGGGCTATCTGAAAACGGCTGTGGCGCTGAAGTTGCCTGAGAATGTGGAGTTGGTGGCATGTGAAACCCGCATGTGGAGCATTCGTTTGTGTGGGATGCTCTACCAGGTTCATTCCTAGATAATGCACTCAAAGGGCACTAAGCATAGAGTGTGAAAACTGAGTTTCCTTGAGAGCTGCTTGGAAGCCTGATGGTGTGTGAAGTTAGTGAACCAAATGGAGTTGTTCTCCCACAAGAACCACTCGGCTGATTCTTCTTCAATATGCCCTTCACCAACATGCAGTGTTTCCTTGATTGAATTAACTCTCACACCAATATTTGCGTCTAGAGCCTTTGCATTGAGGGCTATCTGAAAACGGCTGTGGCGCTGAAGTTGCCTGAGAATGTGGAGTTGGTGGCATGTGAAACCCGCATGTGGAGCATTTGTTTGTGTGGGATGCTCTACCAGGTTCATTCCTAGATAATGCGCTCAAAGGGCACTAAGCATAGAGTGTGAAAACTGAGTTTTTTTGAGAGCTGCTGAAAGCCTGATGGTGTGTGAAGTTAGTGAGCCAAATGGAGTTGTTCTCCCACAAGAACCACTCAGCTGATTCTTTTTCAATATGCCCTTCACCAACATGCAGTGTTTCCTTGATTGAATTCGCTCTCACACCAATATTTGCGTCTAGAGCCTTTGCATTGAGGGCTATCTGAAAACGGCTGTGGCGCTGAAGTTGCCTGTGAATGTGGAGTTGGTGGCATGTGAAACCCGCATGTGGAGCATTCGTTTGTGTGGGATGCTCACCAAGATTCATTTCAGTCCTAGGCACTCAAAGGGCACTAAGCATAGAGTGCGAAAACTGAGTTTCCTTGAGAGCTGCTTGGAAGCCTGATGGTGTGTGAAGTTAGTGAGCCAAATGGAGTTGTTCTCCCACAAGAACCACTCGGCTGATCCTTCTTCAATATGCCCTTCACCAACATGCAGTGTTTCCTTGATTGAATTAGCTCTCACACCAATATTTGCGTCTAGAGCCTTTGCATTGAGGGCTATCTGAAAACGGCTGTGACGCTGAAGTTGCCTGTGAATGTGGAGTTGGTGGCATGTGAAACCCGCATGTGGAGCATTTGTTTGTGTGGGATGCTCTACCAGGTTCATTCCTAGATAATGCGCTCAAAGGGCACTAGGCATAGAGTGTGAAAACTGTGTTTTATTGAGAGCTGCTTGGAAGCCTGATGGTGTGTGAAGTTAGTGAGCCAAATGGAGTTGTTCTCCCACAAGAACCACTTGGCTGATTCTTCTTCAATATGCCCTTCACCAACATGCAGTGTTTCCTTGATTGAAGTAGCTCTCACACCAATATTTGCGTCTAGAGCCTTTGCATTGAGGGCTATCTGAAAACGGCTGTGGCGCTGAAGTTGCCTGTGAATGTGGTGTTGGTGGCATGTGAAACACGCATGTGGAGCATTCGTTTGTGTGGGATGCTCACCAAGATTCATTTCAGTCCTAGGCACTCAAAGGGCACTAAGCATAGAGTGTGAAAACTGAGTTTCCTTGAGAGCTGCTTGGAAGCCTGATGGTGTGTGAAGTTAGTGAGCCAAATGGAGTTGTTCTCCCACAAGAATCACTCGGCTGATCCTTCTTCAATATGCCCTTCACCAACATGCAGTGTTTCCTTGATTGAAGTAGCTCTCACACCAATATTTGCGTCTAGAGCCGTTGCATTGAGGGCTATCTGAAAACGGCTGTGGCGCTGAAGTTGCCTGTGAATGTGGAGTTGGTGGCATGTGAAACCCGCATGTGGAGCATTCGTTTGTGTGGGATGCTCTACCAGGTTCATGCCTAGATAATGCAGTCAAAGGGCACTAAGCATAGAGTGTGAAAACTGAGTTTCCTTGAGAGCTGCTTGGAAGCCTGATGGTGTGTGAAGTTAGTGAGCCAAATGGAGTTGTTCTCCCACAAGAACCACTAGGCTGATTCTTCTTCAATATGCCCTTCACCAACATGCAGTGTTTCCTTGATTTTATTAGCTCTCACACCAATATTTGCGTCTAGAGCCTTTGCATTGAGGGCTATCTGAAAACGGCTGTGGCGCTGAAGTTGCCTGTGAATGTGGAGTTGGTGGCATGTGAAACCCGCATGTGAAGCATTCGTTTGTGTGGAATGCTCTTCCAGGTTCATTCCTAGATAATGCAGTCAAAGGGCACTAAGTATAGAGTGTGAAAACTGAGTTTCCTTGAGAGCTGCTTGGAAGCCTGATGGTGTGTGAAGTTAGTGAGCCAAATGGAGTTGTTCTCCCACAAGAACCACTCGGCTGATCCTTCTTCAATATGCCCTTCACCAACATGCAGTGTTTCCTTGATTGAATTAGCTCTCACACCAATATTTGCGTCTAGAGCCTTTGCATTGAGGGCTATCTGAAAACGGCTGTGGCGCTGAAGTTGCCTGTGAATGTGGAGTTGGTGGCATGTGAAACCCGCATGTGGAGCATTTGTTTGTGTGGGATGCTCTACCAGGTTCATTCCTAGATAATGCGCTCAAAGGGCACTAAGCATAGAGTGTGAAAACTGTGTTTTATTGAGAGCTGCTGAAAGCCTGATGGTGTGTGAAGTTAGTGAGCCAAATGGAGTTGTTCTCCCACAAGAACCACTTGGCTGATTCTTCTTCAATATGCCCTTCACCAACATGCAGTGTTTCCTTGATTGAAGTAGCTCTCACACCAATATTTGCGTCTAGAGCCTTTGCATTGAGGGCTATCTGAAAATGGCTGTGGCGCTGAAGTTGCCTGTGAATGTGGAGTTGGTGGCATGTGAAACCCGCATGTGGAGCATTTGTTTGTGTGGGATGCTCTACCAGGTTCATTCCTAGATAATGCGCTCAAAGGGCACTAAGCATAGAGTGTGAAAACTGTGTTTTATTGAGAGCTGCTGAAAGCCTGATGGTGTGTGAAGTTAGTGAGCCAAATGGAGTTGTTCTCCCACAAGAACCACTCATCCTATTCTTCTTCAATATGCCCTTCACCAACATGCAGTGTTTCCTTGATTGAAGTAGCTCTCACACCAATATTTGCGTCTAGAGCCGTTGCATTGAGGGCTATCTGAAAACGGCTGTGGCGCTGAAGTTGCCTGTGAATGTGGAGTTGGTGGCATGTGAAACCCGCATGTGGAGCATTCGTTTGTGTGGGATGCTCACCAAGATTCATTTCAGTCCTAGGCACTCAAAGGGCACTAAGCATAAAGTGCGAAAACTGAGTTTCCTTGAGAGCTGCTTGGAAGCCTGATGGTGTGTGAAGTTAGTGAGCCAAATGGAGTTGTTCTCCCACAAGAACCACTCGGCTGATCCTACTTCAATATGCCCTTCACCAACATGCAGTGTTTCCTTGATTGAATTAGCTCTCACACCAATATTTGCGTCTAGAGCCTTTGCATTGAGGGCTATCTGAAAACGGCTGTGGCGCTGAAGTTGCCTGTGAATGTGGAGTTGGTGGCATGTGAAACCCGCATGTGGAGCATTTGTTTGTGTGGGATGCTCTACCAGGTTCATTCCTAGATAATGCACTCAAAGGGCACTAAGCATAGAGTGTGAAAACTGTGTTTTATTGAGAGCTGCTTGGAAGCCTGATGCTGTGTGAAGTTAGTGAGCCAAATGGAGTTGTTCTCCCACAAGAACCACTTGGCTGATTCTTCTTCAATATGCCCTTCACCAACATGCAGTGTTTCCTTGATGGAAGTAGCTCTCACACCAATATTTGCGTCTAGAGCCTTTGCATTGAGGGCTATCTGAAAACGGCTGTGGCGCTGAAGTTGCCTGTGAATGTCGAGTTGGTGGCATGTGAAACCCGCATGTGGAGCATTCGTTTGTGTGGGATGCTCACCAAGATTCATTTCAGTCCTAGGCACTCAAAGGGCACTAAGCATAGAGTGTGAAAACTGAGTTTCCTTGAGAGCTGCTAGGAAGCCTGATGGTGTGTGAAGTTAGTGAGCCAAATGGAGTTGTTCTCCCACAAGAACCACTCGGCTGATCCTTCTTCAATATGCCCTTCACCAACATGCACTGTTTCCTTGATTGAAGTAGCTCTCACACCAATATTTGCGTCTAGAGCCTTTGCATTGAGGGCTATCTGAAAACGGCTGTGGCGCTGAAGTTGTCTGAGAATGTGGAGTTGGTGGCATGTGAAACCCGCATGTGGAGCATTCGTTTGTGTGGGATGCTCACCAAGATTCATTTCAGTCCTAGGCACTCAAAGGGCACTAAGCATAGAGTGTGAAAACTGAGTTTCCTTGAGAGCTGCTTGGAAGCCTGATGGTGTGTGAAGTTAGTGAGCCAAATGGAGTTGTTCTCCCACAAGAACCACTCAGCTGATTCTTCTTCAATATGCCCTTCACCAACATGCAGTGTTACCTTGATTGAATTAGCTCTCACACCAATATTTGCGTCTAGAGCCTTTGCATTGAGGGCTATCTGAAAACGGCTGTGGCGCTGAAGTTGCCTGTGAATGTGGAGTTGGTGGCATGTGAAACCCGCATGTGGAGCATTTGTTTGTGTGGGATGCTCTACCAGGTTCATTCCTAGATAATGCGCTCAAAGGGCACTAAGCATAGAGTGTGAAAACTGAGTTTTTTTGAGAGCTGCTGAAAGCCTGATGGTGTGTGAAGTTAGTGAGCCAAATGGAGTTGTTCTCCCACAAGAACCACTCAGCTGATTCTTCTTCAATATGCCCTTCACCAACATGCAGTGTTTCCTTGATTGAAGTAGCTCTCACACCAATATTTGCGTCTAGAGCCTTTGCATTGAGGGCTATCTGAAAACGGCTGTGGCGCTGAAGTTGCCTGTGAATGTGGAGTTGGTGGCATGTGAAACCCGCATGTGCAGCATTCGTTTGTGTAGGATGCTCACCAACATTCATTTCAGTCCTAGGCACTCAAAGGGCACTAAGCATAGAGTGCGAAAACTGAGTTTCCTTGAGAGCTGCTTGGAAGCCTGATGGTGTGTGAAGTTAGTGAGCCAAATGGAGTTGTTCTCCCACAAGAACCACTCGGCTGATCCTTCTTCAATATGCCCTTCACCAACATGCAGTGTTTCCTTGATTGAATTAGCTCTCACACAAATATTTGCGTCTAGAGCCTTTGCATTGAGGGCTATCTGAAAACGGCTGTGGCGCTGAAGTTGCCTGTGAATGTGGAGTTGGTGGCATGTGAAACCCGCATGTGGAGCATTTGTTTGTGTGGGATGCTCTACCAGGTTCATTCCTAGATAATGCGCTCAAAGGGCACTAGGCATAGAGTGTGAAAACTGTGTTTTATTGAGAGCTGCTTGGAAGCCTGATGGTGTGTGAAGTTAGTGAGCCAAATGGAGTTGTTCTCCCACAAGAACCACTCGGCTGATCCTTCTTCAATATGCCCTTCACCAACATGCAGTGTTTCCTTGATTGAATTAGCTCTCACACCAATATTTGCGTCTAGATTCTTTGCATTGAGGGCTATCTGAAAACGGCTGTGGCGCTGAAGTTGCCTGTGAATGTGGAGTTGGTGGCATGTGAAACCCGCATGTGGAGCATTCGTTTGTGTGGGATGCTCTACCAGGTTCATTCCTAGATAATGCACTCAAAGGGCACTAAGCATAGAGTGTGAAAACTGTGTTTTATTGAGAGCTGCTTGGAAGCCTGATGCTGTGTGAAGTTAGTGAGCCAAATGGAGTTGTTCTCCCACAAGAACCACTTGGCTGATTCTTCTTCAATATGCCCTTCACCAACATGCAGTGTTTCCTTGATGGAAGTAGCTCTCACACCAATATTTGCGTCTAGAGCCTTTGCATTGAGGGCTATCTGAAAACGGCTGTGGCGCTGAAGTTGCCTGTGAATGTGGTGTTGGTGGCATGTGAAACCCGCATGTGGAGCATTCGTTTGTGTGTGATGCTCACCAAGATTCATTTCAGTCCTAGGCACTCAAAGGGCACTAAGCATAGAGTGTGAAAACTGAGTTTCCTTGAGAGCTGCTTGGAAGCCTGATGGTGTGTGAAGTTAGTGAGCCAAATGGAGTTGTTCTCCCACAAGAACCACTCGGCTGATCCTTCTTCAATATGCCCTTCACCAACATGCAGTGTTTCCTTGATTGAAGTAGCTCTCACACCAATATTTGCGTCTAGAGCCTTTGCATTGAGGGCTATCTGAAAACGGCTGTGGCGCTGAAGTTGTCTGAGAATGTGGAGTTGGTGGCATGTGAAACCCGCATGTGGAGCATTCGTTTGTGTGGGATGCTCACCAAGATTCATTTCAGTCCTAGGCACTCAAAGGGCACTAAGCATAGAGTGTGAAAACTGAGTTTCCTTGAGAGCTGCTTGGAAGCCTGATGGTGTGTGAAGTTAGTGAGCCAAATGGAGTTGTTCTCCCACAAGAACCACTCGGCTGATCCTTCTTCAATATGCCCTTCACCAACATGCAGTGTTTCCTTGATTGAATTAGCTCTCACACCAATATTTGCGTCTAGAGCCTTTGCATTGAGGGCTATCTGAAAACGGCTGTGGCGCTGAAGTTGCCTGTGAATGTGGAGTAGGTGGCATGTGAAACCCGCATGTGGAGCATTTGTTTGTGTGGGATGCTCTACCAGGTTCATTCCTAGATAATGCGCTCAAAGGGCACTAAGCATAGAGTGTGAAAACTGTGTTTTATTGAGAGCTGCTGAAAGCCTGATGGTGTGTGAAGTTAGTGAGCCAAATGGAGTTGTTCTCCCACAAGAACCACTCGGCTGATCCTTCTTCAATATGCGCTTCACCAACATGCAGTGTTTCCTTGATTGAAGTAGCTCTCACACCAATATTTGCGTCTAGAGCCTTTGCATTGAGGGCTATCTGAAAACGGCTGTGGCGCTGAAGTTGCCTGTGAATGTGGAGTTGGTGGCATGTGAAACCCGCATGTGGAGCATTCGTTTGTGTGGGATGCTCACCAAGATTCATTTCAGTCCTAGGCACTCAAAGGGCACTAAGCATAGAGTGCGAAAACTGAGTTTCCTTGAGAGCTGCTTGGAAGCCTGATGGTGTGTGAAGTTAGTGAGCCAAATGGAGTTGTTCTCCCACAAGAACCACTCTGCTGATCCTACTTCAATATGCCCTTCACCAACATGCAGTGTTTCCTTGATTGAATTAGCTCTCACACCAATATTTGCGTCTAGAGCCTTTGCATTGAGGGCTATCTGAAAACGGCTGTGGCGCTGAAGTTGCCTGTGAATGTGGAGTTGGTGGCATGTGAAACCCGCATGTGGAGCATTCGTTTGTGTGGGATGCTCTACCAGGTTCATGCCTAGATAATGCAGTCAAAGGGCACTAAGCATAGAGTGTGAAAACTGAGTTTCCTTGAGAGCTGCTTGGAAGCCTGATGGTGTGTGAAGTTAGTGAGCCAAATGGAGTTGTTCTCCCACAAGAACCACTAGGCTGATTCTTCTTCAATATGCCCTTCACCAACATGCAGTGTTTCCTTGATTGAAGTAGCTCTCACACCAATATTTGCGTCTAGAGCCTTTGCATTGAGGGCTATCTGAAAACGACTGTGGCGCTGAAGTTGCCTGTGAATGTGGAGTTGGTGGCATGTGAAACCCGCATGTGAAGCATTCGTTTGTGTGGAATGGTCTTCCAGGTTCATTCCTAGATAATGCAGTCAAAGGGCACTAAGTATAGAGTGTGAAAACTGAGTTTCCTTGAGAGCTGCTTGGAAGCCTGATGGTGTGTGAAGTTAGTGAGCCAAATGGAGTTGTTCTCCCACAAGAACCACTCGGCTGATCCTTCTTCAATATGCCCTTCACCAACATGCAGTGTTTCCTTGATTGAAGTAGCTCTCACACCAATATTTGCGTCTAGAGCCTTTGCATTGAGGGCTATCTGAAAACGGCTGTGGCGCTGAAGTTGCCTGTGAATGTGGAGTTGGTGGCATGTGAAACCCGCATGTGGAGCATTTGTTTGTGTGGGATGCTCTACCAGGTTCATTCCTAGATAATGCGCTCAAAGGGCACTAAGCATAGAGTGTGAAAACTGTGTTTTATTGAGAGCTGCTGAAAGCCTGATGGTGTGTGAAGTTAGTGAGCCAAATGGAGTTGTTCTCCCACAAGAACCACTTGGCTGATTCTTCTTCAATATGCCCTTCACCAACATGCAGTGTTTCCTTGATTGAAGTAGCTCTCACACCAATATTTGCGTCTAGAGCCTTTGCATTGAGGGCTATCTGAAAACGGCTGTGGCGCTGAAGTTGCCTGTGAATGTGGAGTTGGTGGCATGTGAAACCCGCATGTGGAGCATTTGTTTGTGTGGGATGCTCTACCAGGTTCATTCCTAGATAATGCGCTCAAAGGGCACTAAGCATAGAGTGTGAAAACTGAGTTTCCTTGAGAGCTGCTGAAAGCCTGATGGTGTATGAAGTTAGTGAGCCAAATGGAGTTGTTCTCCCACAAGAACCACTTGGCTGATTCTTCTTCAATATGCCCTTCACCAACATGCAGTGTTTCCTTGATTGAAGTAGCTCTCACACCAATATTTGCGTCTAGAGCCTTTGCATTGAGGGCTATCTGAAAACGGCTGTGGCGCTGAAGTTGCCTGTGAATGTGGAGTTGGTGGCATGTGAAACCCGCATGTGGAGCATTTGTTTGTGTGGGATGCTCTACCAGGTTCATTCCTAGATAATGCGCTCAAAGGGCACTAAGCATAGAGTGTGAAAACTGTGTTTTATTGAGAGCTGCTGAAAGCCTGATGGTGTGTGAAGTTAGTGAGCCAAATGGAGTTGTTCTCCCACAAGAACCACTTGGCTGATCCTTCTTCAATATGCCCTTCACCAACATGCAGTGTTTCCTTGATTGAATTAGCTCTCACACCAATATTTGCGTCTAGAGCCTTTGCATTGAGGGCTATCTGAAAACGGCTGTGGCGCTGAAGTTGCCTGAGAATGTGGAGTTGGTGGCATGTGAAACCCGCATGTGGAGCATTTGTTTGTGTGGGATGCTCTACCAGGTTCATTCCTAGATAATGCGCTCAAAGGGCACTAAGCATAGAGTGTGAAAACTGTGTTTTATTGAGAGCTGCTGAAAGCCTGATGGTGTGTGAAGTTAGTGAGCCAAATGGAGTTGTTCTCCCACAAGAACCACTTGGCTGATTCTTCTTCAATATGCCCTTCACCAACATGCAGTGTTTCCTTGATTGAATTAGCTCTCACACCAATATTTGCGTCTAGAGCCTTTGCATTGAGGGCTATCTGAAAACGGCTGTGGCGCTGAAGTTGCCTGTGAATGTCGAGTTGGTGGCATGTGAAACCCGCATGTGGAGCATTCGTTTGTGTGGGATGCTCACCAAGATTCATTTCAGTCCTAGGCACTCAAAGGGCACTAAGCATAGAGTGCGAAAACTGAGTTTCCTTGAGAGCTGCTTGGAAGCCTGATGGTGTGTGAAGTTAGTGAGCCAAATGGAGTTGTTCTCCCACAAGAACCACTCGGCTGATCCTTCTTCAATATGCCCTTCACCAACATGCAGTGTTTCCTTGATTGAATTAGCTCTCAAACCAATATTTGCGTCCAGAGCCTTTGCATTGAGGGCTATCTGAAAACGGCTGTGGCGCTGAAGTTGCCTGTGAATGTGGAGTTGGTGGCATGTGAAACCCGCATGTGGAGCATTCGTTTCTGTGGGATGCTCTACCAGGTTCATTCCTAGATAATGCACTCAAAGGGCACTAAGCATAGAGTGTGAAAACTGAGTTTCCTTGAGAGCTGCTTGGAAGCCTGATGGTGTGTGAAGTTAGTGAGCCAAATGGAGTTGTTCTCCCACAAGAACCACTCAGCTGATTCTTCTTCAATATGCCCTTCACCAACATGCAGTGTTACCTTGATTGAATTAGCTCTCACACCAATATTTGCGTCTAGAGCCTTTGCATTGAGGGCTATCTGAAAACGGCTGTGGCGCTGAAGTTGCCTGTGAATGTGGAGTTGGTGGCATGTGAAACCCGTATGTGGAGCATTCGTTTGTGTGGGATGCTCACCAAGATTCATTTCAGTCCTAGGCACTCAAAGGGCACTAAGCATAGAGTGTGAAAACTGAGTTTCCTTGAGAGCTGCTTGGAAGCCTGATGGTGTGTGAAGTTAGTGAGCCAAATGGAGTTGTTCTCCCACAAGAACCACTCGGCTGATCCTTCTTCAATATGCCCTTCACCAACATGCAGTGTTTCCTTGATTGAATTAGCTCTCACACCAATATTTGCGTCTAGAGCCTTTGCATTGAGGGCTATCTGAAAACCATTGTGGCGCTGAAGTTGCCTGAGAATGTGGAGTTGGTGGCATGTGAAACCCGTATGTGGAGCATTCGTTTGTGTGGGATGCTCTACCAGGTTCATTCCTAGATAATGCACTCAAAGGGCACTAAGCATAGAGTGGGAAAACTGAGTTTCCTTGAGAGCTGCTTGGAAGCCTGATGGTGTGTGAAGTTAGTGAGCCAAAAGGAGTGGTTCTAACACAAGAACCACTCAGCTGATTCTTCTTCAATATGCCCTTCACCAACATGCAGTGTTTCCTTGATTGAATTAGTTCTCACACCAATATTTGCGTCTAGAGCCTTTGCATTGAGGGCTATCTGAAAACGGCTGTGGCGCTGAAGTTGCCTGAGAATGTGGAGTTGGTGGCATGTGAAACCCGCATGTGGAGCATTTGTTTGTGTGGGATGCTCTACCAGGTTCATTCCTAGATAATGCGCTCAAAGGGCACTAAGCATAGAGTGTGAAAACTGTGTTTTATTGAGAGCTGCTGAAAGCCTGATGGTGTGTGAAGTTAGTGAGCCAAATGGAGTTGTTCTCCCACAGGAACCACTTGGCTGATTCTTCTTCAATATGCCCTTCACCAACATGCAGTGTTTCCTTGATTGAAGTAGCTCTCACACCAATATTTGAGTCTACAGCCTTTGCATTGAGGGCTATCTGAAAACGGCTGTGGCGCTGAAGTTGCCTGTGAATGTGGAGTTGGTGGCATGTGAAACCCGCATGTGGAGCATTCGTTTGTGTGGGATGCTCACCAAGATTCATTTCAGTCCTAGGCACTCAAAGGGCACTAAGCATAGAGTGCGAAAACTGAGTTTCCTTGAGAGCTGCTTGGAAGCCTGATGGTGTGTGAAGTTAGTGAGCCAAATGGAGTTGTTCTCCCACAAGAACCACTCGGCTGATCCTTCTTCAATATGCCCTTCACCAACATGCAGTGTTTCCTTGATTGAATTAGCTCTCACACCAATATTTGCGTCTAGAGCCTTTGCATTGAGGGCTATCTGAAAACGGCTGTGGCGCTGAAGTTGCCTGTGAATGTGGAGTTGGTGGCATGTGAAACCCGCATGTGGAGCATTCGTTTGTGTGGGATGCTCACCAAGCTTCATTTCTAGATAATACACTCAAAGGGCACTAAGCATAGAGTGTGAAAACTGAGTTTCCTTGAGAGCTGCTTGGAAGCCTGATGGTGTGTGAAGTTAGTGAGCCAAATGGAGTTGTTCTCCCACAAGAACCACTCGGCTGATTCTTCTTCAATATGCCCTTCACCAACATGCAGTGTTTCCTTGATTGAAGTAGCTCTCACACCAATATTTGCGTCTAGAGCCTTTGCATTGAGGGCTATCTGAAAACGGCTGTGGCGCTGAAGTTGCCTGAGAATGTGGAGTTGGTGGCATGTGAAACCCGCATGTGGAGCATTCGTTTGTGTGGGATGCTCACCAAGATTCATTTCAGTCCTAGGCACTCAAAGGGCACTAAGCATAGAGTGTGAAAACTGAGTTTCCTTGAGAGCTGCTTGGAAGCCTGATGGTGTGTGAAGTTAGTGAGCCAAATGGAGTTGTTCTCCCACAAGAACCACTCGGCTGATCCTTCTTCAATATGCCCTTCACCAACATGCAGTGTTTCCTTGATTGAATTAGCTCTCACACCAATATTTGCGTCTAGATTCTTTGCATTGAGGGCTATCTGAAAACGGCTGTGGCGCTGAAGTTGCCTGAGAATGTGGAGTTGGTGGCATGTGAAACCCGTATGTGGAGCATTCGCTTGTGTGGGATGCTCTACCAGGTTCATTCCTAGATAATGCACTCAAAGGGCACTAAGCATAGAGTGTGAAAACTGAGTTTCCTTGAGAGCTGCTTGGAAGCCTGATGGTGTGTGAAGTTAGTGAGCCAAATGGAGTTGTTCTCCCACAAGAACCACTCAGCTGATTCTTCATCAATATGCACTTCACCAACATGCAGTGTTTCCTTGATTGAATTAGCTCTCACACCAATATTTGCGTCTAGATTCTTTGCATTGAGGGCTATCTGAAAACGGCTGTGGCGCTGAAGTTGCCTGTGAATGTGGAGTTGGTGGCATGTGAAACCCGTATGTGGAGCATTCGTTTGTGTGGGATGCTCTACCAGGTTCATTCCTAGATAATGCACTCAAAGGGCACTAAGCATAGAGTGGGAAAACTGAGTTTCCTTGAGAGCTGCTTGGAAGCCTGATGGTGTGTGAAGTTAGTGAGCCAAATGGAGTGGTTCTAACACAAGAACCACTCAGCTGATTCTTCTTCAATATGCCCTTCACCAACATGCAGTGTTTCCTTGATTGAATTAGTTCTCACACCAATATTTGCGTCTAGAGCCTTTGCATTGAGGGCTATCTGAAAACGGCTGTGGCGCTGAAGTTGCCTGAGAATGTGGAGTTGGTGGCATGTGAAACCCGCATGTGGAGCATTTGTTTGTGTGGGATGCTCTACCAGGTTCATTCCTAGATAATGCGCTCAAAGGGCACTAAGCATAGAGTGTGAAAACTGTGTTTTATTGAGAGCTGCTGAAAGCCTGATGGTGTGTGAAGTTAGTGAGCCAAATGGAGTTGTTCTCCCACAGGAACCACTTGGCTGATTCTTCTTCAATATGCCCTTCACCAACATGCAGTGTTTCCTTGATTGAAGTAGCTCTCACACCAATATTTGAGTCTACAGCCTTTGCATTGAGGGCTATCTGAAAACGGCTGTGGCGCTGAAGTTGCCTGTGAATGTGGAGTTGGTGGCATGTGAAACCCGCATGTGGAGCATTCGTTTGTGTGGGATGCTCACCAAGATTCATTTCAGTCCTAGGCACTCAAAGGGCACTAAGCATAGAGTGCGAAAACTGAGTTTCCTTGAGAGCTGCTTGGAAGCCTGATGGTGTGTGAAGTTAGTGAGCCAAATGGAGTTGTTCTCCCACAAGAACCACTCGGCTGATCCTTCTTCAATATGCCCTTCACCAACATGCAGTGTTTCCTTGATTGAATTAGCTCTCACACAAATATTTGCGTCTAGAGCCTTTGCATTGAGGGCTATCTGAAAACGGCTGTGGCGCTGAAGTTGCCTGTGAATGTGGAGTTGGTGGCATGTGAAACCCGCATGTGGAGCATTCGTTTGTGTGGGATGCTCACCAAGCTTCATTTCTAGATAATACACTCAAAGGGCACTAAGCATAGAGTGTGAAAACTGAGTTTCCTTGAGAGCTGCTTGGAAGCCTGATGGTGTGTGAAGTTAGTGAGCCAAATGGAGTTGTTCTCCCACAAGAACCACTCGGCTGATTCTTCTTCAATATGCCCTTCACCAACATGCAGTGTTTCCTTGATTGAAGTAGCTCTCACACCAATATTTGCGTCTAGAGCCTTTGCATTGAGGGCTATCTGAAAACGGCTGTGGCGCTGAAGTTGCCTGAGAATGTGGAGTTGGTGGCATGTGAAACCCGCATGTGGAGCATTCGTTTGTGTGGGATGCTCACCAAGATTCATTTCAGTCCTAGGCACTCAAAGGGCACTAAGCATAGAGTGTGAAAACTGAGTTTCCTTGAGAGCTGCTTGGAAGCCTGATGGTGTGTGAAGTTAGTGAGCCAAATGGAGTTGTTCTCCCACAAGAACCACTCGGCTGATCCTTCTTCAATATGCCCTTCACCAACATGCAGTGTTTCCTTGATTGAATTAGCTCTCACACCAATATTTGCGTCTAGAGCCTTTGCATTGAGGGCTATCTGAAAACGGCTGTGGCGCTGAAGTTGCCTGAGAATGTGGAGTTGGTGGCATGTGAAACCCGTATGTGGAGCATTCGCTTGTGTGGGATGCTCTACCAGGTTCATTCCTAGATAACGCACTCAAAGGGCACTAAGCATAGAGTGTGAAAACTGAGTTTCCTTGAGAGCTGCTTGGAAGCCTGATGGTGTGTGAAGTTAGTGAGCCAAATGGAGTTGTTCTCCCACAAGAACCACTCAGCTGATTCTTCATCAATATGCACTTCACCAACATGCAGTGTTTCCTTGATTGAATTAGCTCTCACACCAATATTTGCGTCTAGATTCTTTGCATTGAGGGCTATCTGAAAACGGCTGTGGCGCTGAAGTTGCCTGTGAATGTGGAGTTGGTGGCATGTGAAACCCGCATGTGGAGCATTCGTTTGTGTGGGATGCTCACCAAGATTTATTTCTGTCCTAGGCACTCAAAGGGCAGTAAGCATAGAGTGTGAAAACTGAGTTTCCTTGAGAGCTGCTTGGAAGCCTGATGGTGTGTGAAGTTAGTGAGCCAAATGGAGTTGTTCTCCCAAAAGAACCACTCGGCTGATCCTTCTTCAATATGCCCTTCACCAACATGCAGTGTTTCCTTGATTGAATTAGCTCTCACACCAATATTTGCGTCTAGATTCTTTGCATTGAGGGCTATCTGAAAACGGCTGTGGCGCTGAAGTTGCCTGTGAATGTGGAGTTGGTGGCATGTGAAACCCGCATGTGGAGCATTTGTTTGTGTGGGATGCTCTACCAGGTTCATTCCTAGATAATGCGCTCAAAGGGCACTAAGCATAGAGTGTGAAAACTGTGTTTTATTGAGAGCTGCTGAAAGCCTGATGGTGTATGAAGTTAGTGAGCCAAATGGAGTTGTTCTCCCACAAGAACCACTTGGCTGATTCTTCTTCAATATGCCCTTCACCAACATGCAGTGTTTCCTTGATTGAAGTAGCTCTCACACCAATATTTGCGTCTAGAGCCTTTGCATTGAGGGCTATCTGAAAACGGCTGTGGCGCTGAAGTTGCCTGTGAATGTGGAGTTGGTGGCATGTGAAACCCGCATGTGGAGCATTTGTTTGTGTGGGATGCTCTACCAGGTTCATTCCTAGATAATGCGCTCAAAGGGCACTAAGCATAGAGTGTGAAAACTGTGTTTTATTGAGAGCTGCTGAAAGCCTGATGGTGTGTGAAGTTAGTGAGCCAAATGGAGTTGTTCTCCCACAAGAACCACTTGGCTGATTCTTCTTCAATATGCCCTTCACCAACATGCAGTGTTTCCTTGATTGAAGTAGCTCTCACACCAATATTTGCGTCTAGAGCCTTTGCATTGAGGGCTATCTGAAAACGGCTGTGGCGCTGAAGTTGCCTGTGAATGTCGAGTTGGTGGCATGTGAAACCCGCATGTGGAGCATTCGTTTGTGTGGGATGCTCACCAAGATTCATTTCAGTCCTAGGCACTCAAAGGGCACTAAGCATAGAGTGCGAAAACTGAGTTTCCTTGAGAGCTGCTTGGAAGCCTGATGGTGTGTGAAGTTAGTGAGCCAAATGGAGTTGTTCTCCAACAAGAACCACTCGGCTGATCCTTCTTCAATATGCCCTTCACCAACATGCAGTGTTTCCTTGATTGAATTAGCTCTCAAACCAATATTTGCGTCTAGAGCCTTTGCATTGAGGGCTATCTGAAAACGGCTGTGGCGCTGAAGTTGCCTGTGAATGTGGAGTTGGTGGCATGTGAAACCCGCATGTGGAGCATTCGTTTCTGTGGGATGCTCTACCAGGTTCATTCCTAGATAATGCACTCAAAGGGCACTAAGCATAGAGTGTGAAAACTGAGTTTCCTTGAGAGCTGCTTGGAAGCCTGATGGTGTGTGAAGTTAGTGAGCCAAATGGAGTTGTTCTCCCACAAGAACCACTCGGCTGATCCTTCTTCAATATGCCCTTCACCAACATGCAGTGTTTCCTTGATTGAATTAGCTCTCACACCAATATTTGCGTCTAGAGCCTTTGCATTGAGGGCTATCTGAAAACCATTGTGGCGCTGAAGTTGCCTGAGAATGTGGAGTTGGTGGCATGTGAAACCCGCATGTGGAGCATTCGTTTGTGTGGGATGCTCTACCAGGTTCATTCCTAGATAATGCACTCAAAGGGCACTAAGCATAGAGTGGGAAAACTGAGTTTCCTTGAGAGCTGCTTGGAAGCCTGATGGTGTGTGAAGTTAGTGAGCCAAATGGAGTGGTTCTAACACAAGAACCACTCAGCTGATTCTTCTTCAATATGCCCTTCACCAACATGCAGTGTTTCCTTGATTGAATTAGTTCTCACACCAATATTTGCGTCTAGAGCCTTTGCATTGAGGGCTATCTGAAAACGGCTGTGGCGCTGAAGTTGCCTGAGAATGTGGAGTTGGTGGCATGTGAAACCCGCATGTGGAGCATTTGTTTGTGTGGGATGCTCTACCAGGTTCATTCCTAGATAATGCGCTCAAAGGGCACTAAGCATAGAGTGTGAAAACTGTGTTTTATTGAGAGCTGCTGAAAGCCTGATGGTGTGTGAAGTTAGTGAGCCAAATGGAGTTGTTCTCCCACAGGAACCACTTGGCTGATTCTTCTTCAATATGCCCTTCACCAACATGCAGTGTTTCCTTGATTGAAGTAGCTCTCACACCAATATTTGAGTCTACAGCCTTTGCATTGAGCGCTATCTGAAAACGGCTGTGGCGCTGAAGTTGCCTGTGAATGTGGAGTTGGTGGCATGTGAAACCCGCATGTGGAGCATTCGTTTGTGTGGGATGCTCACCAAGATTCATTTCAGTCCTAGGCACTCAAAGGGCACTAAGCATAGAGTGCGAAAACTGAGTTTCCTTGAGAGCTGCTTGGAAGCCTGATGGTGTGTGAAGTTAGTGAGCCAAATGGAGTTGTTCTCCCACAAGAACCACTCGGCTGATCCTTCTTCAATATGCCCTTCACCAACATGCAGTGTTTCCTTGATTGAATTAGCTCTCACACCAATATTTGCGTCTAGAGCCTTTGCATTGAGGGCTATCTGAAAACGGCTGTGGCGCTGAAGTTGCCTGTGAATGTGGAGTTGGTGGCATGTGAAACCCGCATGTGGAGCATTCGTTTGTGTGGGATGCTCACCAAGCTTCATTTCTAGATAATGCACTCAAAGGGCACTAAGCATAGAGTGTTAAAACTGAGTTTCCTTGAGAGCTGCTTGGAAGCCTGATGGTGTGTGAAGTTAGTGAGCCAAATGGAGTTGTTCTCCCACAAGAACCACTCGGCTGATTCTTCTTCAATATGCCCTTCACCAACATGCAGTGTTTCCTTGATTGAAGTAGCTCTCACACCAATATTTGCGTCTAGAGCCTTTGCATTGAGGGCTATCTGAAAACGGCTGTGGCGCTGAAGTTGCCTGAGAATGTGGAGTTGGTGGCATGTGAAACCCGCATGTGGAGCATTCGTTTGTGTGGGATGCTCACCAAGATTCATTTCAGTCCTAGGCACTCAAAGGGCACTAAGCATAGAGTGTGAAAACTGAGTTTCCTTGAGAGCTGCTTGGAAGCCTGATGGTGTGTGAAGTTAGTGAGCCAAATGGAGTTGTTCTCCCACAAGAACCACTCGGCTGATCCTTCTTCAATATGCCCTTCACCAACATGCAGTGTTTCCTTGATTGAATTAGCTCTCACACCAATATTTGCGTCTAGAGCCTTTGCATTGAGGGCTATCTGAAAACGGCTGTGGCGCTGAAGTTGCCTGTGAATGTGGAGTTGGTGGCATGTGAAACCCGCATGTGGAGCATTTGTTTGTGTGGGATGCTCTACCAGGTTCATTCCTAGATAATGCGCTCAAAGGGCACTAAGCATAGAGTGTGAAAACTGTGTTTTATTGAGAGCTGCTGAAAGCCTGATGGTGTGTGAAGTTAGTGAGCCAAATGGAGTTGTTCTCCCACAAGAACCACTTGGCTGATTCTTCTTCAATATGCCCTTCACCAACATGCAGTGTTTCCTTGATTGAAGTAGCTCTCACACCAATATTTGCGTCTAGAGCCTTTGCATTGAGGGCTATCTGAAAATGGCTGTGGCGCTGAAGTTGCCTGTGAATGTCGAGTTGGTGGCATGTGAAACCCGCATGTGGAGCATTCGTTTGTGTGGGATGCTCACCAAGATTCATTTCAGTCCTAGGCACTCAAAGGGCACTAAGCATAGAGTGTGAAAACTGAGTTTCCTTGAGAGCTGCTAGGAAGCCTGATGGTGTGTGAAGTTAGTGAGCCAAATGGAGTTGTTCTCCCACAAGAACCACTCGGCTGATCCTTCTTCAATATGCCCTTCACCAACATGCACTGTTTCCTTGATTGAAGTAGCTCTCACACCAATATTTGCGTCTAGAGCCTTTGCATTGAGGGCTATCTGAAAACGGCTGTGGCGCTGAAGTTGTCTGAGAATGTGGAGTTGGTGGCATGTGAAACCCGCATGTGGAGCATTCGTTTGTGTGGGATGCTCACCAAGATTCATTTCAGTCCTAGGCACTCAAAGGGCACTAAGCATAGAGTGTGAAAACTGAGTTTCCTTGAGAGCTGCTTGGAAGCCTGATGGTGTGTGAAGTTAGTGAGCCAAATGGAGTTGTTCTCCCACAAGAACCACTCGGCTGATTCTTCTTCAATATGCCCTTCACCAACATGCAGTGTTTCCTTGATTGAAGTAGCTCTCACACCAATATTTGCGTCTAGAGCCTTTGCATTGAGGGCTATCTGAAAACGGCTGTGGCGCTGAAGTTGCCTGAGAATGTGGAGTTGGTGGCATGTGAAACCCGCATGTGGAGCATTCGTTTGTGTGGGATGCTCACCAAGATTCATTTCAGTCCTAGGCACTCAAAGGGCACTAAGCATAGAGTGTGAAAACTGAGTTTCCTTGAGAGCTGCTTGGAAGCCTGATGGTGTGTGAAGTTAGTGAGCCAAATGGAGTTGTTCTCCCACAAGAACCACTCGGCTGATCCTTCTTCAATATGCCCTTCACCAACATGCAGTGTTTCCTTGATTGAATTAGCTCTCACACCAATATTTGCGTCTAGAGCCTTTGCATTGAGGGCTATCTGAAAACGGCTGTGGCGCTGAAGTTGCCTGTGAATGTGGAGTTGGTGGCATGTGAAACCCGCATGTGGAGCATTTGTTTGTGTGGGATGCTCTACCAGGTTCATTCCTAGATAATGCGCTCAAAGGGCACTAAGCATAGAGTGTGAAAACTGTGTTTTATTGAGAGCTGCTGAAAGCCTGATGGTGTGTGAAGTTAGTGAGCCAAATGGAGTTGTTCTCCCACAAGAACCACTTGGCTGATTCTTCTTCAATATGCCCTTCACCAACATGCAGTGTTTCCTTGATTGAAGTAGCTCTCACACCAATATTTGCGTCTAGAGCCTTTGCATTGAGGGCTATCTGAAAATGGCTGTGGCGCTGAAGTTGCCTGTGAATGTCGAGTTGGTGGCATGTGAAACCCGCATGTGGAGCATTCGTTTGTGTGGGATGCTCACCAAGATTCATTTCAGTCCTAGGCACTCAAAGGGCACTAAGCATAGAGTGTGAAAACTGAGTTTCCTTGAGAGCTGCTAGGAAGCCTGATGGTGTGTGAAGTTAGTGAGCCAAATGGAGTTGTTCTCCCACAAGAACCACTCGGCTGATCCTTCTTCAATATGCCCTTCACCAACATGCACTGTTTCCTTGATTGAAGTAGCTCTCACACCAATATTTGCGTCTAGAGCCTTTGCATTGAGGGCTATCTGAAAACGGCTGTGGCGCTGAAGTTGTCTGAGAATGTGGAGTTGGTGGCATGTGAAACCCGCATGTGGAGCATTCGTTTGTGTGGGATGCTCACCAAGATTCATTTCAGTCCTAGGCACTCAAAGGGCACTAAGCATAGAGTGTGAAAACTGAGTTTCCTTGAGAGCTGCTTGGAAGCCTGATGGTGTGTGAAGTTAGTGAGCCAAATGGAGTTGTTCTCCCACAAGAACCACTCAGCTGATTCTTCTTCAATATGCCCTTCACCAACATGCAGTGTTACCTTGATTGAATTAGCTCTCACACCAATATTTGCGTCTAGAGCCTTTGCATTGAGGGCTATCTGAAAACGGCTGTGGCGCTGAAGTTGCCTGTGAATGTGGAGTTGGTGGCATGTGAAACCCGCATGTGGAGCATTTGTTTGTGTGGGATGCTCTACCAGGTTCATTCCTAGATAATGCGCTCAAAGGGCACTAAGCATAGAGTGTGAAAACTGAGTTTTTTTGAGAGCTGCTGAAAGCCTGATGGTGTGTGAAGTTAGTGAGCCAAATGGAGTTGTTCTCCCACAAGAACCACTCAGCTGATTCTTCTTCAATATGCCCTTCACCAACATGCAGTGTTTCCTTGATTGAAGTAGCTCTCACACCAATATTTGCGTCTAGAGCCTTTGCATTGAGGGCTATCTGAAAACGGCTGTGGCGCTGAAGTTGCCTGTGAATGTGGAGTTGGTGGCATGTGAAACCGCATGTGCAGCATTCGTTTGTGTAGGATGCTCAACCAACATTCATTTCAGTCCTAAGGCACTCAAAGGGGCACTAAGCATAGAGTGCGAAAACTGAGTTTCCTTGAGAGCTGCTTGGAAGCCTGATGGTGTGTGAAGTTAGTGAGCCAAATGGAGTTGTTCTCCCACAAGAACCACTCGGCTGATCCTTCTTCAATATGCCCTTCACCAACATGCAGTGTTTCCTTGATTGAATTAGCTCTCACACAAATATTTGCGTCTAGAGCCTTTGCATTGAGGCTATCTGAAAACGGCTGTGGCGCTGAAGTTGCCTGTGAATGTGGAGTTGGTGGCATGTGAAACCCGCATGTGGAGCATTTTGTTTGTGTGGGATGCTCTACCAGGTTCATTCCTAGATAATGCGCTCAAAGGGCACTAGGCATAGAGTGTGAAAACTGTGTTTATATTGAGAGCTGCTTGGAAGCCTGATGGTGTGTTGAAGTTAGTGAGCCAAATGGAGTTGTTCTCCCACAAGAACCACTCGGCTGATCCTTCTTCAATATGCCCTTCACCAACATGCAGTGTTTCCTTGATTTGAATTAGCTCTCACACCAATATTTGCGTCTAGATTCTTTGCATTGAGGGCTATCTGAAAACGGCTGTGGCGCTGAAGTTGCCTGTGAATGTGGAGTTGGTGGCATGTGAAACCCGCATGTGGAGCATTCGTTTGTGTGGGATGCTCTACCAGGTTCATTCCTAGATAATGCACTCAAAGGGCACTAAGCATAGAAGTGTGAAAACGGTGTTTTATTGGAGGAGCTGCTTGGAAGCCTGATGCTGTGTGAAGTTAGTGAGCCAAATGGAGTTGTTCTCCCACAAGAACCACTTGGCTGATTCTTCTTCAATATGCCCCTTCACCAACATGCAGTGTTTCCTTGATGGAAGTAGCTCTCACACCAATATTTGCGTCTAGAGCCTTTGCATTGAGGGCTATCTGAAAACGGCTGTGGCGCTGAAGTTGCCTGTGAATGTGGTGTTGGTGGCATGTGAAACCCGCATGTGGAGCATTCGTTTGTGTGTGATTGCTCACCAAGATTCATTTCAGTCCTAGGCACTCAAAGGGCACTAAGCATAGAGTGTGAAAACTGAGTTCCTTGAGAGCTGCTTGGGAAGCCTGATGGTGTTTG
>NW_026701071.1:0-48583 GCF_030435755.1 Ochotona princeps | reverse complement strand
TAATATTTGCGTCTAGAGCCTTTGCATTGAGGGCTATCTGCAAACGGCTGTGGCGCTGAAGTTGCCTGTGAATGTGGAGTTGGTGGCATGTGAAACCCGCATGTGGAGCATTCGTTTGTGTGGGATGCTCTACCAGGTTCATTCCTAGATAATGCACTCAAAGGGCACTAAGCATAGAGTGTGAAAACTGAGTTTCCTTGAGAGCTGCTTGGAAGCCTGATGGTGTGTGAATTTAGTGAGCCAAATGGAGTTGTTCTCCCACAAGAACCACTCGGCTGATCCTTCTTCAATATGCCCTTCACCAACATGCAGTGTTTCCTTGATTGAATTAGCTCTCACACGAATATTTGCGTCTAGAGCCTTTGCATTGAGGGCTATCTGAAAACGGCTGTGGCGCTGAAGTTGCCTGTGAATGTGGAGTTGGTGGCATGTGAAACCCGCATGTGGAGCATTCGTTTGTGTGGGATGCTCTACCAGGTTCATTCCTAGATAATGCACTCAAAGGGCACTAAGCATAGAGTGTGAAAACTGAGTTTCCTTGAGAGCTGCTTGGAAGCCTGATGGTGTGTGAAGTTAGTGAGCCAAATGGAGTTGTTCTCCACAAGAACCACTCGGCTGATCCTTCTTCAATATGCCCTCCACCAACATGCAGTGTTTCCTGATTGAATTAGCTCTCACACCAATATTTGCGTCTAGAGCCTTTGCATTGAGGGCTATCTGAAAACGGCTGTGGCGCTGAAGTTGCCTGTCAATGTGGAGTTGGTGGCATGTGAAACCCGCATGTGGAGCATTCGTTTGTGTGGGATGCTCTACCAGGTTCATTCCTAGATAATGCACTCAAAGGGCACTAAACATAGAGTGTGAAACCTGAGTTTCCTTGAGAGCTACTTGGAAGCCTGATGGTGTGTGAAGTTAGTGAGCCAAATGGAGTTGTTCCCCACAAGAACCACTCGGCTGATCCTTCTTCAATATGCCCTTCACCAACATGCAGTGTTTCCTTGATTGAATTAGCTCTCACACCAATATTTGCGTCTAGAGCCTTTGCATTGAGGGCTATCTGCAAACGGCTGTGGCGCTGAAGTTGCCTGTGAATGTGGAGTTGGTGGCATGTGAAACCCGCATGTGGAGCATTCGTTTGTGTGGGATGCTCTACCAGGTTCATTCCTAGATAATGCACTCAAAGGGCACTAAGCATAGAGTGTGAAAACTGAGTTTCCTTGAGAGCTGCTTGGAAGCCTGATGGTGTGTGAAGTTAGTGAGCCAAATGGAGTTGTTCTCCCACAAGAACCACTCGGCTGATCCTTCTTCAATATGCCCTTCACCAACATGCAGTGTTTCCTTGATTGAATTAGCTCTCACACCAATATTTGCGTCTAGAGCCTTTGCTTTGAGGGCTATCTGAAAACGACTGTGGCGCTGAAGTTGCCTGTGAATGTGGAGTTGGTGGCATGTGAAACCCGCATGTGGAGCATTCGTTTGTGTGGGATGCTGACCAAGCTTCATTTCAGTCCTAGGCACACAAAGAGCACTAAGCATAGAGTGTGAAAACTGAGTTTCCTTGAGAGCTGCTTGGAAGCCTGATGGTGTGTGAAGTTAGTGAGCCAAATGGAGTTGTTCTCCCACAAGAACCACTCGGCTGATCCTTCTTCAATATGCCCTTCACCAACATGCAGTGTTTCCTTGATTGAATTAGCTCTCACACCAATATTTGCGTCTAGAGCCTTTGCATTGAGGGCTATCTGCAAACGGCTGTGGCGCTGAAGTTGCCTGTGAATGTGGAGTTGGTGGCATGTGAAACCCGCATGTGGAGCATTCGTTTGTGTGGGATGCTCTACCAGGTTCATTCCTAGATAATGCACTCAAAGGGCACTAAGCATAGAGTGTGAAACCTGAGTTTCCTTGAGAGCTGCTTGGAAGCCTGATGGTGTGTGAAGTTAGTGAGCCAAATGGAGTTGTTCTCCCACAAGAACCACTCGGCTGATCCTTCTTCAATATGCCCTTCACCAACATGCAGTGTTTCCTTGATTGAATTAGCTCTCACACCAATATTTGCGTCTAGAGCCTTTGCATTGAGGGCTATCTGAAAACGGCTGTGGCGCTGAAGTTGCCTGTGAATGTGGAGTTGGTGGCATGTGAAACCCGCATGTGGAGCATTCGTTTGTGTGGGATGCTCTACCACGTTCATTCCTAGATAATGCACTCAAAGGGCACTAAGCATAGAGTGTGAAAACTGAGTTTCCTTGAGAGCTGCTTGGAAGCCTGATGGTGTGTGAAGTTAGTGAGCCAAATGGAGTTGTTCTCCCACAAGAACCACTCGGCTGATCCTTCTTCAATATGCCCTTCACCAACATGCAGTGTTTCCTTGATTGAAATAGCTCTCACACCAATATTTGCGTCTAGAGCCTTTGCTTTGAGGGCTATCTGAAAACGACTGTGGCGCTGAAGTTGCCTGTGAATGTGGAGTTGGTGGCATGTGAAACCCGCATGTGGAGCATTCGTTTGTGTGGGATGCTCTACCAGGTTCATTCCTAGATAATGCACTCAAAGGGCACTAAACATAGAGTGTGAAAACTGAGTTTCCTTGAGAGCTGCTTGAAGCCTGATGGTGTGTGAAGTTAGTGAGCCAAATGGAGTTGTTCTCCCACAAGAACCACTCGGCTGATCCTTCTTCAATATGCCCTTCACCAACATGCAGTGTTTCCTTGATTGAATTAGCTCTCACACCAATATTTGCGTCTAGAGCCTTTGCATTGAGGGCTATCTGAAAACGGCTGTTGCGCTGAAGTTGCCTGTGAATGTGGAGTTGGTGGCATGTGAAACCCGCATGTGGAGTATTCGTTTGTGTGGGATGCTGACCAAGCTTCATTTCAGTCCTAGGCAGACAAAGGGCACTAAGCATAGAGTGTGAAAACTGAGTTTCCTTGAGAGCTGCTTGG
This sequence comes from Ochotona princeps, assembly GCF_030435755.1. NCBI lineage: Eukaryota > Metazoa > Chordata > Mammalia > Lagomorpha > Ochotonidae > Ochotona > Ochotona princeps. Next base: position 45,647 of record NW_026701071.1, on the reverse strand, counting down.
AAGCCTGATGGTGTGTGAAGTTAGTGAGCCAAATGGAGTTGTTCTCCCACAAGAACCACTCGGCTGATCCTTCTTCAATATGTCCTCCACCAACATGCAGTGTTTCCTTGATTGAATTAGCTCTCACACCAATATTTGCGTCTAGAGCCTTTGCATTGAGGGCTATCTGAAAACGGCTGTGGCGCTGAAGTTGCCTGTCAATGTGGAGTTGGTGGCATGTGAAACCCGCATGTGGAGCATTCGTTTGTGTGGGATGCTCTACCAGGTTCATTCCTAGATAATGCACTCAAAGGGCACTAAGCATAGAGTGTGAAAACTGAGTTTCCTTGAGAGCTGCTTGGAAGCCTGATGGTGTGTGAAGTTAGTGAGCCAAATGGAGTTGTTCTCCCACAAGAACCACTCGGCTGATCCTTCTTCAATATGCCCTTCACCAACATGCAGTGTTTCCTTGATTGAAATAGCTCTCACACCAATATTTGCGTCTAGAGCCTTTGCATTGAGGGCTATCTGAAAACGGCTGTGGCGCTGAAGTTGCCTGTGAATGTGGAGTTGGTGGCATGTGAAACACGCATGTGGAGCATTCGTTTGTGTGGGATGTTGACTAAGCTTCATTTCAGTCCTAGGCACACATAGAGCACTAAGCATAGAGTGTGAAAACTGAGTTTCCTTGAGAGCTGCTTGGAAGCCTGATGGTGTGTGAAGTTAGTGAGCCAAATGGAGTTGTTCTCCCACAAGAACCACTCGGCTGATCCTTCTTCAATATGCCCTTCACCAACATGCAGTGTTTCCTTGATTGAATTAGCTCTCACACCAATATTTGCGTCTAGAGCCTTTGCATTGAGGGCTATCTGAAAACGGCTGTGGCGCTGAAGTTGCCTGTGAATGTGGAGTTGGTGGCATGTGAAACCCGCATGTGGAGCATTTGTTTGTGTGGGATGCTCTACCAGGTTCATTCCTAGATAATGCACTCAAAGGGCACTAAACATAGAGTGTGAAAACTGAGTTTCCTTGAGAGCTGCTTGGAAGCCTGATGGTGTGTGAAGTTAGTGAGCCAAATGGAGTTGTTCTCCCACAAGAACCACTCGGCTGATCCTTCTTCAATATGCCCTTCACCAACATGCAGTGTTTCCTTGATTGAATTAGCTCTCACACCAATATTTGCGTCTAGAGCCTTTGCATTGAGGGCTATCTGAAAACGGCTGTGGCGCTGAAGTTGCCTGTGAATGTGGAGTTGGTGGCATGTGAAACCCGCATGTGGAGCATTCGTTTGTGTGGGATGCTCTACCAGGTTCATTCCTAGATAATGCACTCAAAGGGCACTAAACATAGAGTGTGAAAACTGAGTTTCCTTGAGAGCTGCTTGGAAGCCTGATGGTGTGTGAAGTTAGTGAGCCAAATGGAGTTGTTCTCCCACAAGAACCACTCGGCTGATCCTTCTTCAATATGCCCTTCACCAACATGCAGTGTTTCCTTGATTGAATTAGCTCTCACACCAATATTTGCGTCTAGAGCCTTTGCATTGAGGGCTATCTGAAAACGGCTGTGGCGCTGATGTTGCCTGTGAATGTGGAGTTGGTGGCATGTGAAACCCACATGTGGAGCATTCGTTTGTGTGGGATGCTGACCAAGCTTCATTTCTGTCCCAGGCACACAAAGGGCACTAAGCATAGAGTGTGAAAACTGAGTTTCCTTGAGAGCTGCTTGGAAGCCTGATGGTGTGTGAAGTTAGTGAGCCAAATGGAGTTGTTCTCCCACAAGAACCACTCGGCTGATTCTTCTTCAATATGCCCTTCACCAACATGCAGTGTTTCCTTGATTGAATTAGCTCTCACACCAATATTTGCGTCTAGAGCCTTTGCATTGAGGGCTATCTGAAAACGACTGTGGCGCTGAAGTTGCCTGTGAATGTGGAGTTGGTGGCATGTGAAACCCGCATGTGGAACATTCGTTTGTGTGGGATGCTCTACCAGGTTCATTCCTAGATAATGCACTCAAAGGGCACTAAGCATAGAGTGTGAAAACTGAGTTTCCTTGAGAGCTGCTTGGAAGCCTGATGGTGTGTGAAGTTAGTGAGCCAAATGGAGTTGTTCTCCCACAAGAACCACTCGGCTGATCCTTCTTCAATATGCCCTTCACCAACATGCAGTGTTTCCTTGATTGAATTAGCTCTCACACCAATATTTGCGTCTAGAGCCTTTGCATTGAGGGCTATCTGAAAACGGCTGTGGCGCTGAAGTTGCCTGTGAATGTGGAGTTGGTGGCATGTGAAACCCGCATGTGGAGCATTCGTTTGTGTGGGATGCTCTACCAGGTTCATTCCTAGATAATGCACTCAAAGGGCACTAAACATAGAGTGTGAAAACTGAGTTTCCTTGAGAGCTGCTTGGAAGCCTGATGGTGTGTGAAGTTAGTGAGCCAAATGGAGTTGTTCTCCCACAAGAACCACTCGGCTGATCCTTAAATATGCCCTTCACCAACATGCAGTGTTTCCTTGATTGAATTAGCTCTCACACCAATATTTGCGTCTAGAGCCTTTGCTTTGAGGGCTATCTGAAAACGGCTGTGGCGCTGAAGTTGCCTGTGAATGTGGAGTTGGTGGCATGTGAAACCCGCATGTGGAGCATTCGTTTGTGTGGGATGCTCTACCAGGTTCATTTCATTCCTAGCCATACAAAGGGCACTAAGCATAGAGTGTGAAAACTGAGTTTCCTTGAGAGCTGCTTGGAAGCCTGATGGTGTGTGAAGTTAGTGAGCCAAATGGAGTTGTTCTCCCACAAGAACCACTCGGCTGATCCTTCTTCAATATGCCCTTCACCAACATGCAGTGTTTCCTTGATTGAATTAGCTCTCACACCAATATTTGCGTCTAGAGACTTTGCATTGAGGGCTATCTGAAAACGGCTGTGGCGCTGAAGTTGCCTGTGAATGTGGAGTTGGTGGCATGTGAAACCCGCATGTGGAGCATTCGTTTGTGTGGAATGTTGACCAAGCTTCATTTCAGTCCTAGGCACACATAGAGCACTAAGCATAGAGTGTGAAAACTGAGTTTCCTTGAGAGCTGCTTGGAAGCCTGATAGTGTGTGAAGTTAGTGAGCCAAATGGAGTTGTTCTCCCACAAGAACCACTCGGCTGATCCTTCTTCAATATGCCCTTCACCAACATGCAGTGTTTCCTTGATTGAATTAGCTCTCACACCAATATTTGCGTCTAGAGCCTTTGCATTGAGGGCTATCTGAAAACGGCTGTGGCGCTGAAGTTGCCTGTGAATGTGGAGTTGGTGGCATGTGAAACCCGCATGTGGAGCATTCGTTTGTGTGGGATGCTGACCAAGCTTCATTTCTAGATAATGCACTCAAAGGGCACTAAGCATAGAGTGTGAAAACTGAGTTTCCTTGAGAGCTGCTTGGAAGCCTGATGGTGTGTGAAGTTAGTGAGCCAAATGGAGTTGTTTCTCCCACAAGAACCACTCGGCTGATCCTTCTTCAATATGCCCTTCACCAACATGCAGTGTTTCCTTGATTGAATTAGCTCTCACACCAATATTTGCGTCTAGAGCCTTTGCATTGAGGGCTATCTGCAAACGGCTGTGGCGCTGATGTTGCCTGTGAATGTGGAGTTGGTGGCATGTGAAACCCGCATGTGGAGCATTCGTTTGTGTGGGATGCTCTACCAGGTTCATTCCTAGATAATGCACTCAAAGGGCACTAAGCATAGAGTGTGAAAACTGAGTTTCCTTGAGAGCTGCTTGGAAGCCTGATGGTGTGTGAATTTAGAGAGCCAAATGGAGTTGTTCTCCCACAAGAACCACTCGGCTGATCCTTCTTCAATATGTCCTCCAAAAACATGCAGTGTTTCCTTGATTGAATTAGCTCTCACACCAATATTTGCGTCTAGAGCCTTTGCATTGAGGGCTATCTGAAAACGGCTGTGGCGCTGAAGTTGCCTGTCAATGTGGAGTTGGTGGCATGTGAAACCCGCATGTGGAGCATTCATTTGTGTGGGATGCTCTACCAGGTTCATTCCTAGATAATGCACTCAAAGGGCACTAAGCATAGAGTGTGAAACCTGAGTTTCCTTGAGAGCTGCTTGGAAGCCTGATGGTGTGTGAAGTTAGTGAGCCAAATGGAGTTGTTCTCCCACAAGAACCACTCGGCTGATCCTTCTTCATATGCCCTTCACCAACATGCAGTGTTTCCTTGATTGAATTAGCTCTCACACCAATATTTGCGTCTAGAGCCTTTGCATTGAGGGCTATCTGAAAACGGCTGTGGCGCTGAAGTTGCCTGTGAATGTGGAGTTGGTGGCATGTGAAACCCGCATGTGGAGCATTCGTTTGTGTGGAATGCTGACCAAGCTTCATTTCAGTCCTAGGCACTCAAAGGGCACTAAACATAGAGTGTGAAAACTGAGTTTCCTTGAGAGCTGCTTGGAAGCCTGATGGTGTGTGAAGTTAGTGAGCCAAATGGAGTTGTTCTCCCACAAGAACTACTCGGCTGATCCTTCTTCAATATGCCCTTCACCAACATGCAGTGTTCCTTGATTGAATTAGCTCTCACACCAATATTTGCATCTAGAGCCTTTGCATTGAGGGCTATCTGAAAACGGCTGTGGCGCTGAAGTTGCCTGTGAATGTGGAGTTGGTGGCATGTGAAACCCGCATGTGGAGCATTCGTTTGTGTGGGATGCTCTACCAGGTTCATTCCTAGATAATGCACTCAAAGGGCACTAAGCATAGAGTGTGAAAACTGAGTTTCCTTGAGAGCTGCTTGGAAGCCTGATGGTGTGTGAAGTTAGTGAGCCAAATGGAGTTGTTCTCCCACAAGAACCACTCGGCTGATCCTTCTTCAATATGCCCTTCACCAACATGCAGTGTTTCCTTGATTGAATTAGCTCTCACACCAATATTTGCGTCTAGAGCCTTTGCATTGAGGGCTATCTGAAAACGGCTGTGGCGCTGAAGTTGCCTGTGAATGTGGAGTTGGTGGCATGTGAAACCCGCATGTGGAACATTCGTTTGTGTGGATGCTCTACCAGGTTCATTCCTAGATAATGCACTCAAAGGGCACTAAGCATAGAGTGTGAAAACTGAGTTTCCTTGAGAGCTGCTTGGAAGCCTGATGGTGTGTGAAGTTAGTGAGCCAAATGGAGTTGTTCTCCCACAAGAACCACTCGGCTGATCCTTCTTCAATATGCCCTTCACCAACATGCAGTGTTTCCTTGATTGAATTAGCTCTCACACCAATATTTGCGTCTAGAGCCTTTGCATTGAGGGCTATCTGAAAACGGCTGTGGCGCTGAAGTTGCCTGTGAATGTGAGTTGGTGGCATGTGAAACCCGCATGTGGAGCATTCGTTTGTGTGGGATGCTCTACCAGGTTCATTCCTAGATAATGCACTCAAAGGGCACTAAACATAGAGTGTGAAAACTGAGTTTCCTTGAGAGCTGCTTGGAAGCCTGATGGTGTGTGAAGTTAGTGAGCCAAATGGAGTTGTTCTCCCACAAGAACCACTCGGCTGATCCTTAAATATGCCCTTCACCAACATGCAGTGTTTCCTTGATTGAATTAGCTCTCACACCAATATTTGCGTCTAGAGCCTTTGCTTTGAGGGCTATCTGAAAACGGCTGTGGCGCTGAAGTTGCCTGTGAATGTGGAGTTGGTGGCATGTGAAACCCGCATGTGGAGCATTCGTTTGTGTGGGATGCTCTACCAGGTTCATTTCATTCCTAGCCATACAAAGGGCACTAAGCATAGAGTGTGAAAACTGAGTTTCCTTGAGAGCTGCTTGGAAGCCTGATGGTGTGTGAAGTTAGTGAGCCAAATGGAGTTGTTCTCCCACAAGAACCACTCGGCTGATCCTTCTTCAATATGCCCTTCACCAACATGCAGTGTTTCCTTGATTGAATTAGCTCTCACACCAATATTTGCGTCTAGAGACTTTGCATTGAGGGCTATCTGAAAACGGCTGTGGCGCTGAAGTTGCCTGTGAATGTGGAGTTGGTGGCATGTGAAACCCGCATGTGGAGCATTCGTTTGTGTGGAATGTTGACCAAGCTTCATTTCAGTCCTAGGCACACATAGAGCACTAAGCATAGAGTGTGAAAACTGAGTTTCCTTGAGAGCTGCTTGGAAGCCTGATGGTGTGTGAAGTTAGTGAGCCAAATGGAGTTGTTCTCCCACAAGAACCACTCGGCTGATCCTTCTTCAATATGCCCTTCACCAACATGCAGTGTTTCCTTGATTGAATTAGCTCTCACACCAATATTTGCGTCTAGAGCCTTTGCATTGAGGGCTATCTGAAAACGACTGTGGCGCTGAAGTTGCCTGTGAATGTGGAGTTGGTGGCATGTGAAACCCGCATGTGGAGCATTCGTTTGTGTGGGATGCTCTACCAGGTTCATTCCTAGATAATGCACTCAAAGGGCACTAAACATAGAGTGTGAAAACTGAGTTTCCTTGAGAGCTGCTTGGAAGCCTGATGGTGTGTGAAGTTAGTGAGCCAAATGGAGTTGTTCTCCCACAAGAACCACTCGGCTGATCCTTCTTCAATATGCCCTTCACCAACATGCAGTGTTTCCTTGATTGAATTAGCTCTCACACCAATATTTGCGTCTAGAGCCTTTGCATTGAGGGCTATCTGAAAACGGCTGTGGCGCTGATGTTGCCTGTGAATGTGGAGTTGGTGACATGTGAAACCCGCATGTGGAGTATTCGTTTGTGTGGGATGCTGACCAAGCTTCATTTCAGTCCTAGGCACACAAAGGGCACTAAGCATAGAGTGTGAAAACTGAGTTTCCTTGAGAGCTGCTTGGAAGCCTGATGGTGTGTGAAGTTAGTGAGCCAAATGGAGTTGTTCTCCCACAAGAACTACTCGGCTGATCCTTCTTCAATATGCCCTTCACCAACATGCAGTGTTTCCTTGATTGAATTAGCTCTCACACCAATATTTGCGTCTAGAGCCTTTGCATTGAGGGCTATCTGAAAACGGCTGTGGCGCTGAAGTTGCCTGTGAATGTGGAGTTGGTGGCATGTGAAACCCGCATGTGGAGCATTCGTTTGTGTGGGATGCTGACCAAGCTTCATTTCAGTCCTAGGCACTCAAAGGGCACTAAGCATAGAGTGTGAAAACTGAGTTTCCTTGAGAGCTGCTTGGAAGCCTGATGGTGTGTGAAGTTAGTGAGCCAAATGGAGTTGTTCTCCCACAAGAACCACTCGGCTGATCCTTCTTCAATATGCCCTTCACCAACATGCAGTGTTTCCTTGATTGAATTAGCTCTCACACAAATATTTGCGTCTAGAGCCTTTGCATCTGAGGGCTATCTGAAAACGGCTGTGGCGCTGAAGTTGCCTGTCAATGTGGAGTTGGTGGCATGTGAAACCCGCATGTGGAGCATTCGTTTGTGTGGGATGCTCACCAAGATTCATCTCAGTCCTAGGTACTCAAAGGGCACTAAGCATAGACTGTGAAAACTGAGTTTCCTTGAGAGCTGCTTAGAAGCCTGATGGTTTGTGAAGTTAGTGAGCCAAATGGAGTTGTTCTCCCATAAGAACCACTCGGCTGATCCTTCTTCAATATGCCCTTCACCAACATGCAGTGTTTCCTTGATTGAATTAGCTCTCACACCAATATTTGCGTCTAGAGACTTTGCATTGAGGGCTATCTGAAAACGGCTGTGGCGCTGAAGTTGCCTGAGAATGTGGAGTTGGTGGCATGTGAAACCCGCATGTGGAGCATTCGTTTGTGTGGGATGCTCTACCAGGTTCATTCCTAGATAATGCACTCAAAGGGCACTAAGCATAGAGTGTGAAAACTGAGTTTCCTTGAGAGCTGCTTGGAAGCCTGATGGTGTGTGAAGTTAGTGAGCCAAATGGAGTTGTTCTCCCACAAGAACCACTCGGCTGATCCTTCTTCAATATGCCCTTCACCAACATGCAGTGTTTCCTTGATTGAATTATCTCTCACATCAATATTTGCGTCTAGAGCCTTTGCATTGAGGGCTATCTGAAAACGGCTGTGGCGCTGAAGTTGCCTGTGAATGTGGAGTTGGTGCATGTGAAACCCGCATGTGGAGCATTCGTTTGTGTGACATGCTAACCAAGCTTCATTTCAGTCCTAGGTACTCAAAGGGCACTAAGCATAGAGTGTGAAAACTGAGTTTCCTTGAGAGCTGCTTGGAAGCCTGATGGTGTGTGAAGTTAGTGAGCCAAATGGAGTTGTTCTCCCACAAGAACCACTCGGCTGATCCTTCTTCAATATGCCCTTCACCAACATGCAGTGTTTCCTTGATTGAATTAGCTCTCACACCAATATTTGCGTCTAGAGCCTTTGCATTGAGGGCTATCTGAAAACGGCTGTGGCGCTGAAGTTGCCTGAGAATGTGGAGTTGGTGGCATGTGAAACCCGCATGTGGAGCATTCGTTTGTGTGGGATGCTCTACCAGGTTCATTCCTAGATAATGCACTCAAAGGGCACTAAGCATAGAGTGTGAAAACTGAGTTTCCTTGAGAGCTGCTTGGAAGCCTGATGGTGTGTGAAGTTAGTGAGCCAAATGGAGTTGTTCTCCCCAAGAACCACTCGGCTGATCCTTCTTCAATATGCCCTTCACCAACATGCAGTGTTTCCTTGATTGAATTAGCTCTCACAAAAATATTTGCGTCTAGAGCCTTTGCATTGAGGGCTATCTGAAAACGGCTGTGGCGCTGAAGTTGCCTGAGAATGTGGAGTTGGTGGCATGTGAAACCCGCATGTGGAGCATTCGTTTGTGTGGGATGCTCTACCAGGTTCATTCCTAGAAAATGCACTCAAAGGGCACTAAGCATAGAGTGTGAAAACTGAGTTTCCTTGAGAGCTGCTTGGAAGCCTGATGGTGTGTGAAGTTAGTGAGCCAAATGGAGTTGTTCTCCCACAAGAACCACTCGGCTGATCCTTCTTCAATATGCCCTTCACCAACATGCAGTGTTTCCTTGATTGAATTAGCTCTCACACCAATATTTGCGTCTAGAGCCTTTGCATTGAGGGCTATCTGAAAACAGCTGTGGCTCTGAAGTTGCCTGAGAATGTGGAGTTGGTGGCATGTGAAACCCGCATGTGGAGCATTCGTTTGTGTGGGATGCTCACCAAGCATCATTTCAGTCCTAGGTACTCAAAGAACACTAAGCATAGAGTGTGAAAACTGAGTTTCCTTGAGAGCTGCTTGGAAGCCTGATGGTGTGTGAAGTTAGTGAGCCAAATGGAGTTGTTCTCCCACAAGAACCACTCGGCTGATCCTTCTTCAATATGCCCTTCACCAACATGCAGTGTTTCCTTGATTGAATTAGCTCTCACACCAATATTTGCGTCTAGAGCCTTTGCATTGAGGGCTATCTGAAAATGGCTGTGGCTCTGAAGTTGCCTGTGAATGTGGAGTTGGTGGCATGTGAAACCCGCATGTGGAGCATTCGTTTGTGTGGGATGCTCTACCAGGTTCATTCCTAGATAATGCACTCAAAGGGCACTAAGCATAGAGTGTGAAAACTGAGTTTCCTTGAGAGCTGCTTGGAAGCCTGATGGTGTGTGAAGTTAGTGAGCCAAATGGAGTTGTTCTCCCACAAGAACCACTCGGCTGATCCTTCTTCAATATGCCCTTCACCAACATGCAGTGTTTCCTTGATTGAATAAGCTCTCACACCAATATTTGCGTCTAGAGCCTTTGCATTGAGGGCTATCTGAAAACGGCTGTGGCGCTGAAGTTGCCTGAGAATGTGGAGTTGGTGGCATGTGAAACCCGCATGTGGAGCATTCGTTTGTGTGGGATGCTCTACCAGGTTCATTCCTAGATAATGCACTCAAAGGGCACTAAGCATAGAGTGTGAAAACTGAGTTTCCTTGAGAGCTGCTTGGAAGCCTGATGGTGTGTGAAGTTAGTGAGCCAAATGGAGTTGTTCTCCCACAAGAACCACTCGGCTGATCCTTCTTCAATATGTCCTTCACCAACATGCAGTGTTTCCTTGATTGAATTAGCTCTCACACAAATATTTGCGTCTAGAGCCTTTGCATCGAGGGCTATCTGAAAACGGCTGTGGCGCTGAAGTTGCCTGTCAATGTGGAGTTGGTGGCATGTGAAACCCGCATGTGGAGCATTCGTTTGTGTGGGATGCTCACCAAGATTCATCTCAGTCCTAGGTACTCAAAGGGCACTAAGCATAGACTGTGAAAACTGAGTTTCCTTGAGAGCTGCTTAGAAGCCTGATGGTTTGTGAAGTTAGTGAGCCAAATGGAGTTGTTCTCCCATAAGAACCACTCGGCTGATCCTTCTTCAATATGCCCTTCACCAACATGCAGTGTTTCCTTGATTGAATTAGCTCTCACACCAATATTTGCGTCTAGAGACTTTGCATTGAGGGCTATCTGAAAACGGCTGTGGCGCTGAAGTTGCCTGAGAATGTGGAGTTGGTGGCATGTGAAACCCGCATGTGGAGCATTCGTTTGTGTGGGATGCTCTACCAGGTTCATTCCTAGATAATGCACTCAAAGGGCACTAAGCATAGAGTGTGAAAACTGAGTTTCCTTGAGAGCTGCTTGGAAGCCTGATGGTGTGTGAAGTTAGTGAGCCAAATGGAGTTGTTCTCCCACAAGAACCACTCGGCTGATCCTTCTTCAATATGCCCTTCACCAACATGCAGTGTTTCCTTGATTGAATTATCTCTCACATCAATATTTGCGTCTAGAGCCTTTGCATTGAGGGCTATCTGAAAACGGCTGTGGCGCTGAAGTTGCCTGTGAATGTGGAGTTGGTGGCATGTGAAACCCGCATGTGGAGCATTCGTTTGTGTGACATGCTAACCAAGCTTCATTTCAGTCCTAGGTACTCAAAGGGCACTAAGCATAGAGTGTGAAAACTGAGTTTCCTTGAGAGCTGCTTGGAAGCCTGATGGTGTGTGAAGTTAGTGAGCCAAATGGAGTTGTTCTCCCACAAGAACCACTCGGCTGATCCTTCTTCAATATGCCCTTCACCAACATGCAGTGTTTCCTTGATTGAATTAGCTCTCACACCAATATTTGCGTCTAGAGCCTTTGCATTGAGGGCTATCTGAAAACGGCTGTGGCGCTGAAGTTGCCTGAGAATGTGGAGTTGGTGGCATGTGAAACCCGCATGTGGAGCATTCGTTTGTGTGGGATGCTCTACCAGGTTCATTCCTAGATAATGCACTCAAAGGGCACTAAGCATAGAGTGTGAAAACTGAGTTTCCTTGAGAGCTGCTTGGAAGCCTGATGGTGTGTGAAGTTAGTGAGCCAAATGGAGTTGTTCTCCCACAAGAACCACTCGGCTGATCCTTCTTCAATATGCCCTTCACCAACATGCAGTGTTTCCTTGATTGAATTAGCTCTCACAAAAATATTTGCGTCTAGAGCCTTTGCATTGAGGGCTATCTGAAAACGGCTGTGGCGCTGAAGTTGCCTGAGAATGTGGAGTTGGTGGCATGTGAAACCCGCATGTGGAGCATTCGTTTGTGTGGGATGCTCTACCAGGTTCATTCCTAGAAAATGCACTCAAAGGGCACTAAGCATAGAGTGTGAAAACTGAGTTTCCTTGAGAGCTGCTTGGAAGCCTGATGGTGTGTGAAGTTAGTGAGCCAAATGGAGTTGTTCTCCCACAAGAACCACTCGGCTGATCCTTCTTCAATATGCCCTTCACCAACATGCAGTGTTTCCTTGATTGAATTAGCTCTCACACCAATATTTGCGTCTAGAGCCTTTGCATTGAGGGCTATCTGAAAACAGCTGTGGCTCTGAAGTTGCCTGAGAATGTGGAGTTGGTGGCATGTGAAACCCGCATGTGGAGCATTCGTTTGTGTGGGATGCTCACCAAGCATCATTTCAGTCCTAGGTACTCAAAGAACACTAAGCATAGAGTGTGAAAACTGAGTTTCCTTGAGAGCTGCTTGGAAGCCTGATGGTGTGTGAAGTTAGTGAGCCAAATGGAGTTGTTCTCCCACAAGAACCACTCGGCTGATCCTTCTTCAATATGCCCTTCACCAACATGCAGTGTTTCCTTGATTGAATTAGCTCTCACACCAATATTTGCGTCTAGAGCCTTTGCATTGAGGGCTATCTGAAAATGGCTGTGGCTCTGAAGTTGCCTGTGAATGTGGAGTTGGTGGCATGTGAAACCCGCATGTGGAGCATTCGTTTGTGTGGGATGCTCTACCAGGTTCATTCCTAGATAATGCACTCAAAGGGCACTAAGCATAGAGTGTGAAAACTGAGTTTCCTTGAGAGCTGCTTGGAAGCCTGATGGTGTGTGAAGTTAGTGAGCCAAATGGAGTTGTTCTCCCACAAGAACCACTCGGCTGATCCTTCTTCAATATGCCCTTCACCAACATGCAGTGTTTCCTTGATTGAATAAGCTCTCACACCAATATTTGCGTCTAGAGCCTTTGCATTGAGGGCTATCTGAAAACGGCTGTGGCGCTGAAGTTGCCTGAGAATGTGGAGTTGGTGGCATGTGAAACCCGCATGTGGAGCATTCGTTTGTGTGGGATGCTCTACCAGGTTCATTCCTAGATAATGCACTCAAAGGGCACTAAGCATAGAGTGTGAAAACTGAGTTTCCTTGAGAGCTGCTTGGAAGCCTGATGGTGTGTGAAGTTAGTGAGCCAAATGGAGTTGTTCTCCCACAAGAACCACTCGGCTGATCCTTCTTCAATATGCCCTTCAGCAACATGCAGTGTTTCCTTGATTGAATTAGCTCTCCCACAAATATTTGCGTCTAGAGCCTTTGCATTGAGGGCTATCTGAAAACGGCTGTGGCGCTGAAGTTGCCTGAGAATGTGGAGTTGGTGGCATGTGAAACCCGCATGTGGAGCATTCGTTTGTGTGGGATGCTCTACCAGGTTCATTCCTAGATAATGCACTCAAAGGGCACTAAGCATAGAGTGTGAAAACTGAGTTTCCTTGAGAGCTGCTTGGAAGCCTGATGGTGTGTGAAGTTAGTGAGCCAAATGGAGTTGTTCTCCCACAAGAACCACTCGGCTGATCCTTCTTCAATATGCCCTTCACCAACATGCAGTGTTTCCTTGATTGAATTAGCTCTCACACCAATATTTGCGTCTAGAGCCTTTGCATTGAGGGCTATCTGAAAACAGCTGTGGCGCTGAAGTTGCCTGAGAATGTGGAGTTGGTGGCATGTGAAACCCGCATGTGGAGCATTCGTTTGTGTGGGATGCTCACCAAGCATCATTTCAGTCCTAGGTACTCAAAGAACACTAAGCATAGAGTGTGAAAACTGAGTTTCCTTGAGAGCTGCTTGGAAGCCTGATGGTGTGTGAAGTTAGTGAGCCAAATGGAGTTGTTCTCCCACAAGAACCACTCGGCTGATCCTTCTTCAATATGCCCTTCAGCAACATGCAGTGTTTCCTTGATTGAATTAGCTCTCACACCAATATTTGCGTCTAGAGCCTTTGCATTGAGGGCTATCTGAAAATGGCTGTGGCGCTGAAGTTGCCTGTGAATGTGGAGTTGGTGGCATGTGAAACCCGCATGTGGAGCATTCGTTTGTGTGGCATGCTAACAAAGCTTCATTTCAGTCCTAGGTACTCAAAGGGCACTAAGCATAGAGTGTGAAAACTGAGTTTCCTTGAGAGCTGCTTGGAAGCCTGATGGTGCGTGATGTTAGTGAGCCAAATGGAGTTGTTCTCCCACAAGAACCACTCGGCTGATCCTTCTTCAATATGCCCTTCACCAACATGCAGTGTTTCCTTGATTGAATTAGCTCTCACACCAATATTTGCGTCTAGAGCCTTTGCATTGAGGGCTATCTGAAAACGGCTGTGGCGCTGAAGTTGCCTGAGAATGTGGAGTTGGTGGCATGTGAAACCCGCATGTGGAGCATTCGTTTGTGTGGGATGCTCTACCAGGTTCATTCCTAGATAATGCACTCAAAGGGCACTAAGCATAGAGTGTGAAAACTGAGTTTCCTTGAGAGCTGCTTGGAAGCCTGATGGTGTGTGAAGTTAGTGAGCCAAATGGAGTTGTTCTCCCACAAGAACCACTCGGCTGATCCTTCTTCAATATGCCCTTCACCAACATGCAGTGTTTTCTTGATTGAATTAGCTCTCACACCAATATTTGCGTCTAGAGCCTTTGCATTGAGGGCTATGTGAAAACGGCTGTGGCGCTGAAGTTGCCTGAGAATGTGGAGTTGGTGGCATGTGAAACCCGCATGTGGAGCATTCGTTTGTGTGGGATGCTCACCAAGCATCATTTCAGTCCTAGGTACTCAAAGAACACTAAGCATAGAGTGTGAAAACTGAGTTTCCTTGAGAGCTGCTTGGAAGCCTGATGGTGTGTGAAGTTAGTGAGCCAAATGGAGTTGTTCTCCCACAAGAACCACTCGGCTGATTCTTCTTCAATATGCCCTTCACCAACATGCAGTGTTTCCTTGATTGAATTAGCTCTCACACCAATATTTGCGTCTAGAGCCTTTGCATTGAGGGCTATCTGAAAACGGCTGTGGCGCTGAAGTTGCCTGAGAATGTGGAGTTGGTGGCATGTGAAACCCGCATGTGGAGCATTCGTTTGTGTGGGATGCTCTACCAGGTTCATTCCTAGATAATGCACTCAAAGGGCACTAAGCATAGAGTGTGAAAACTGAGTTTCCTTGAGAGCTGCTTGGAAGCCTGATGGTGTGTGAAGTTAGTGAGCCAAATGGAGTTGTTCTCCCACAAGAACCACTCGGCTGATCCTTCTTCAATATGCCCTTCACCAACATGCAGTGTTTCCTTGATTGAATTAGCTCTCACACCAATATTTGCGTCTAGAGCCTTTGCATTGAGGGCTATCTGAAAACGGCTGTGGCGCTGAAGTTGCCTGAGAATGTGGAGTTGGTGGCATGTGAAACCCGCATGTGGAGCATTCATTTGTGTGGGATGCTCACCAAGCATCATTTCAGTCCTAGGTACTCAAAGGGCACTAAGCATAGACTGTGAAAACTGAGTTTCCTTGAGAGCTGCTTGGAAGCCTGATGGTGTGTGAAGTTAGTGAGCCAAATGGAGTTGTTCTCCCACAAGAACCACTCGGCTGATTCTTCTTCAATATGCCCTTCACCAACATGCAGTGTTTCCTTGATTGATTAGCTCTCACACCAATATTTGCGTCTAGAGCCTTTGCATTGAGGGCTATCTGAAAACGGCTGTGGTGCTGAAGTTGCCTGAGAATGTGGAGTTGGTGGCATGTGAAACCCGCATGTGGAGCATTCGTTTGTGTGGGATGCTCTACCAGGTTCATTCCTAGATAATGCACTCAAAGGGCACTAAGCATAGAGTGTGAAAACTGAGTTTCCTTGAGAGCTGCTTGGAAGCCTGATGGTGTGTGAAGTTAGTGAGCCAAATGGAGTTGTTCTCCCACAAGAACCACTCGGCTGATCCTTCTTCAATATGCCCTTCACCAACATGCAGTGTTTCCTTGATTGAATTAGCTCTCACACCAATATTTGCGTCTAGAGCCTTTGCATTGAGGGCTATCTGAAAACGGCTGTGGCGCTGAAGTTGCCTGAGAATGTGGAGTTGGTGGCATGTGAAACCCGCATGTGGAGCATTCGTTTGTGTGGGATGCTCTACCAGGTTCATTAATAGATAATGCACTCAAAGGGCACTAAGCATAGAGTGTGAAAACTGAGTTTCCTTGAGAGCTGCTTGGAAGCCTGATGGTGTGTGAAGTTAGTGAGCCAAATGGAGTTGTTCTCCCACAAGAACCACTCGGCTGATCCTTCTTCAATATGCCCTTCACCAACATGCAGTGTTTCCTTGATTGAATAAGCTCTCACACCAATATTTGCGTCTAGAGCCTTTGCATTGAGGGCTATCTGAAAACGGCTGTGGCGCTGAAGTTGCCTGAGAATGTGGAGTTGGTGGCATGTGAAACCCGCATGTGGAGCATTCGTTTGTGTGGGATGCTCTACCAGGTTCATTCCTAGATAATGCACTCAAAGGGCACTAAGCATAGAGTGTGAAAACTGAGTTTCCTTGAGAGCTGCTTGGAAGCCTGATGGTGTGTGAAGTTAGTGAGCCAAATGGAGTTGTTCTCCCACAAGAACCACTCGGCTGATCCTTCTTCAATATGCCCTTCACCAACATGCAGTGTTTCCTTGATTGAATTAGCTCTCACACCAATATTTGCGTCTAGAGCCTTTGCATTGAGGGCTATCTGAAAACGGCTGTGGCGCTGAAGTTGCCTGAGAATGTGGAGTTGGTTTCATGTGAAACCCGCATGTGGAGCATTCGTTTGTGTGGGATGCTCTACCAGGTTCATTCCTAGATAATGCACTCAAAGGGCACTAAGCATAGAGTGTGAAAACTGAGTTTCCTTGAGAGCTGCTTGGAAGCCTGATGGTGTGTGAAGTTAGTGAGCCAAATGGAGTTGTTCTCCCACAAGAACCACTTGGCTGATCCTTCTTCAATATGCCCTTCACCAACATGCAGTGTTTCCTTGATTGAATTAGCTCTCACACCAATATTTGCGTCTAGAGCCTTTGCATTGAGGGCTATCTGAAAACGGCTGTGGCGCTGAAGTTGCCTGAGAATGTGGAGTTGGTGGCATGTGAAACCCGCATGTGGAGCATTCGTTTGTGTGGGATGCTCACCAAGCATCATTTCAGTCCTCGGTACTCAAAGAACACTAAGCATAGAGTGTGAAAACTGAGTTTCCTTGAGAGCTGCTTGGAAGCCTGATGGTGTGTGAAGTTAGTGAGCCAAATGGAGTTGTTCTCCCACAAGAACCACTCGGCTGATCCTTCTTCAATATGCCCTTCACCAACATGCAGTGTTTCCTTGATTGAATTAGCTCTCACACCAATATTTGCGTCTAGAGCCTTTGCATTGAGGGCTATCTGAAAATGGCTGTGGCTCTGAAGTTGCCTGTGAATGTGGAGTTGGTGGCATGTGAAACCCGCATGTGGAGCATTCGTTTGTGTGGCATGCTAACCAAGCTTCATTTCAGTCCTAGGTACTCAAAGGGCACTAAGCATAGAGTGTGAAAACTGAGTTTCCTTGAGAGCTGCTTGGAAGCCTGATGGTGTGTGAAGTTAGTGAGCCAAATGGAGTTGTTCTCCCACAAGAACCACTCGGCTGATCCTTCTTCAATATGCCCTTCTCCAACATGCAGTGTTTCCTTGATTGAATTAGCTCTCACACCAATATTTGTGTCTAGAGCCTTTGCATTGAGGGCTATCTGAAAACGGCTGTGGCGCTGAAGTTGCCTGTGAATGTGGAGTTGGTGGCATGTGAAACCCGCATGTGGAGCATTCGTTTGTGTGGGATGCTCTACCAGGTTCATTCCTAGATAATGCACTCAAAGGGCACTAAGCATAGAGTGTGAAAACTGAGTTTCCTTGAGAGCTGCTTGGAAGCCTGATGGTGTGTGAAGTTAGTGAGCCAAATGGAGTTGTTCTCCCACAAGAACCACTCGGCTGATCCTTCTTAAATATGCCCTTCAGCAACATGCAGTGTTTCCTTGATTGAATTAGCTCTCACACCAATATTTGCGTCTAGAGCCTTTGCATTGAGGGCTATCTGAAAACGGCTGTGGCTCTGAAGTTGCCTGAGAATGTGGAGTTGGTGGCATGTGAAACCCGCATGTGGAGCATTCGTTTGTGTGGGATGCTCTACCAGGTTCATTCCTAGATAATGCACTCAAAGGGCACTAAGCATAGAGTGTGAAAACTGAGTTTCCTTGAGAGCTGCTTGGAAGCCTGATGGTGTGTGAAGTTAGTGAGCCAAATGGAGTTGTTCTCCCACAAGAACCACTCGGCTGATCCTTCTTCAATATGCCCTTCACCAACATGCAGTGTTTCCTTGATTGAATTAGCTCTCACACCAATATTTGCGTCTAGAGCCTTTGCATTGAGGGCTATCTGAAAACGGCTGTGGCGCTGAAGTTGCCTGTGAATGTGGAGTTGGTGGCATGTGAAACCCGCATGTGGAGCATTCGTTTGTGTGGGATGCTCTACCAGGTTCATTCCTAGATAATGCACTCAAAGGGCACTAAGCATAGAGTGTGAAAACTGAGTCTCCTTGAGAGCTGCTTGGAAGCCTGATGGTGTGTGAAGTTAGTGAGCCAAATGGAGTTGTTCTCCCACAAGAACCACTCGGCTGATCCTTCTTCAATATGCCCTTCACCAACATGCAGTGTTTCCTTGATTGATTAGCTCTCACACCAATATTTGCGTCTAGAGCCTTTGCATTGAGGGCTATCTGAAAATGGCTGTGGCTCTGAAGTTGCCTGTGAATGTGGAGTTGGTGGCATGTGAAACCCGCATGTGGAGCATTCGTTTGTGTGGCATGCTAACCAAGCTTCATTTCAGTCCTAGGTACTCAAAGGGCACTAAGCATAGAGTGTGAAAACTGAGTTTCCTTGAGAGCTGCTTGGAAGCCTGATGGTGTGTGAAGTTAGTGAGCCAAATGGAGTTGTTCTCCCACAAGAACCACTCGGCTGATCCTTCTTCAATACGCCCTTCAGCAACATGCAGTGTTTCCTTGATTGAATTAGCTCTCACACCAATATTTGCGTCTAGAGCCTTTGCATTGAGGGCTATCTGAAAACGGCTGTGGCGCTGAAGTTGCCTGAGAATGTGGAGTTGGTGGCATGTGAAACCCGCATGTGGAGCATTCGTTGTGTGGGATGCTCTACCAGGTTCATTCCTAGATAATGCACTCAAAGGGCACTAAGCATAGAGTGTGAAAACTGAGTTTCCTTGAGAGCTGCTTGGAAGCCTGATGGTGTGTGAAGTTAGTGAGCCAAATGGAGTTGTTCTCCCACAAGAACCACTCGGCTGATCCTTCTTCAATATGCCCTTCACCAACATGCAGTGTTTCCTTGATTGAATTAGCTCTCACACCAATATTTGCGTCTAGAGCCTTTGCATTGAGGGCTATCTGAAAACGGCTGTGGCGCTGAAGTTGCCTGTGAATGTGGAGTTGGTGGCATGTGAAACCCGCATGTGGAGCATTCGTTTGTGTGGGATGCTCTACCAGGTTCATTCCTAGATAATGCACTCAAAGGGCACTAAGCATAGAGTGTGAAAACTGAGTCTCCTTGAGAGCTGCTTGGAAGCCTGATGGTGTGTGAAGTTAGTGAGCCAAATGGAGTTGTTCTCCCACAAGAACCACTCGGCTGATCCTTCTTCAATATGCCCTTCACCAACATGCAGTGTTTCCTTGATTGATTAGCTCTCACACCAATATTTGCGTCTAGAGCCTTTGCATTGAGGGCTATCTGAAAATGGCTGTGGCTCTGAAGTTGCCTGTGAATGTGGAGTTGGTGGCATGTGAAACCCGCATGTGGAGCATTCGTTTGTGTGGCATGCTAACCAAGCTTCATTTCAGTCCTAGGTACTCAAAGGGCACTAAGCATAGAGTGTGAAAACTGAGTTTCCTTGAGAGCTGCTTGGAAGCCTGATGGTGTGTGATGTTAGTGAGCCAAATGGAGTTGTTCTCCCACAAGAACCACTCGGCTGATCCTTCTTCAATACGCCCTTCAGCAACATGCAGTGTTTCCTTGATTGAATTAGCTCTCACACCAATATTTGCGTCTAGAGCCTTTGCATTGAGGGCTATCTGAAAACGGCTGTGGCGCTGAAGTTGCCTGAGAATGTGGAGTTGGTGGCATGTGAAACCCGCATGTGGAGCATTCGTTTGTGTGGGATGCTCTACCAGGTTCATTCCTAGATAATGCACTCAAAGGGCACTAAGCATAGAGTGTGAAAACTGAGTTTCCTTGAGAGCTGCTTGGAAGCCTGATGGTGTGTGAAGTTAGTGAGCCAAATGGAGTTGTTCTCCCACAAGAACCACTCGGCTGATCCTTCTTCAATATGCCCTTCACCAACATGCAGTGTTTCCTTGATTGAATTAGCTCTCACACCAATATTTGCGTCTAGAGCCTTTGCATTGAGGGCTATCTGAAAACGGCTGTGGCGCTGAAGTTGCCTGTGAATGTGGAGTTGGTGGCATGTGAAACCCGCATGTGGAGCATTCGTTTGTGTGGGATGCTCTACCAGGTTCATTCCTAGATAATGCACTCAAAGGGCACTAAGCATAGAGTGTGAAAACTGAGTTTCCTTGAGAGCTGCTTGGAAGCCTGATGGTGTGTGAAGTTAGTGAGCCAAATGGAGTTGTTCTCCCACAAGAACCACTCGGCTGATCCTTCTTCAATATGCCCTTCACCAACATGCAGTGTTTCCTTGATTGAATTAGCTCTCACACCAATATTTGCGTCTAGAGCCTTTGCATTGAGGGCTATCTGAAAACGGCTGTGGCGCTGAAGTTGCCTGAGAATGTGGAGTTGGTGGCATGTGAAACCCGCATGTGGAGCATTCGTTTGTGTGGGATGCTCTACCAGGTTCATTCCTAGATAATGCACTCAAAGGGCACTAAGCATAGAGTGTGAAAACTGAGTTTCCTTGAGAGCTGCTTGGAAGCCTGATGGTGTGTGAAGTTAGTGAGCCAAATGGAGTTGTTCTCCCACAAGAACCACTCGGCTGATCCTTCTTCAATATGCCCTTCACCAACATGCAGTGTTTCCTTGATTGAATTAGCTCTCACACCAATATTTGCGTCTAGAGCCTTTGCATTGAGGGCTATCTGAAAACGGCTGTTGCGCTGAAGTTGCCTGTGAATGTGGAGTTGGTGGCATGTGAAACCCGCATGTGGAGCATTCGTTTGTGTGGGATGCTCTACCAGGTTCATTCCTAGATAATGCACTCAAAGGGCACTAAGCATAGAGTGTGAAAACTGAGTTTCCTTGAGAGCTGCTTGGAAGCCTGATGGTGTGTGAAGTTAGTGAGCCAAATGGAGTTGTTCTCCCACAAGAACCACTCGGCTGATCCTTCTTCAATATGCCCTTCAGCAACATGCAGTGTTTCCTTGATTGATTAGCTCTCACACCAATATTTGCGTCTAGAGCCTTTGCATTGAGGGCTATCTGAAAATGACTGTGGCTCTGAAGTTGCCTGTGAATGTGGAGTTGGTGGCATGTGAAACCCGCATGTGGAGCATTCGTTTGTGTGGCATGCTAACCAAGCTTCATTTCAGTCCTAGGTACTCAAAGGGCACTAAGCATAGAGTGTGAAAACTGAGTTTCCTTGAGAGCTGCTTGGAAGCCTGATGGTGTGTGAAGTTAGTGAGCCAAATGGAGTTGTTCTCCCACAAGAACCACTCGGCTGATCCTTCTTCAATATGCCCTTCACCAACATGCAGTGTTTCCTTGATTGATTAGCTCTCACACCAATATTTGCGTCTAGAGCCTTTGCATTGAGGGCTATCTGAAAATGACTGTGGCTCTGAAGTTGCCTGTGAATGTGGAGTTGGTGGCATGTGAAACCCGCATGTGGAGCATTCGTTTGTGTGGCATGCTAACCAAGCTTCATTTCAGTCTTAGGTACTCAAAGGGCACTAAGCATAGAGTGTGAAAACTGAGTTTCCTTGAGAGCTGCTTGGAAGCCTGATGGTGTGTGAAGTTAGTGAGCCAAATGGAGTTGTTCTCCCACAAGAACCACTCGGCTGATCCTTCTTCAATATGCCCTTCAGCAACATGCAGTGTTTCCTTGATTGAATTAGCTCTCACACCAATATTTGCGTCTAGAGCCTTTGCATTGAGGGCTATCTGAAAACGGCTGTGGCTCTGAAATTGCCTGAGAATGTGGAGTGGTGGGCATGTGAAACCCGCATGTGGAGCATTCGTTTGTGTGGGATGCTCTACCAGGTTCATTCCTAGATAATGCACTCAAAGGGCACTAAGCATAGAGTGTGAAAACTGAGTTTCCTTGAGAGCTGCTTGGAAGCCTGATGGTGTGTGAAGTTAGTGAGCCAAATGGAGTTGTTCTCCCACAAGAACCACTCGGCTGATCCTTCTTCAATATGCCCTTCACCAACATGCAGTGTTTCCTTGATTGATTAGCTCTCACACCAATATTTGCGTCTAGAGCCTTTGCATTGAGGGCTATCTGAAAATGACTGTGGCTCTGAAGTTGCCTGTGAATGTGGAGTTGGTGGCATGTGAAACCCGCATGTGGAGCATTCGTTTGTGTGGCATGCTTACCAAGCTTCATTTCAGTCCTAGGTACTCAAAGGGCACTAAGCATAGAGTGTGAAAACTGAGTTTCCTTGAGAGCTGCTTGGAAGCCTGATGGTGTGTGAAGTTAGTGAGCCAAATGGAGTTGTTCTCCCACAAGAACCACTCGGCTGATCCTTCTTCAATATGCCCTTCAGCAACATGCAGTGTTTCCTTGATTGAATTAGCTCTCACACCAATATTTGCGTCTAGAGCCTTTGCATTGAGGGCTATCTGAAAACGGCTGTGGCTCTGAAATTGCCTGAGAATGTGGAGTTGGTGGCATGTGAAACCCGCATGTGGAGCATTCGTTTGTGTGGGATGCTCTACCAGGTTCATTCCTAGATAATGCACTCAAAGGGCACTAAGCATAGAGTGTGAAAACTGAGTTTCCTTGAGAGCTGCTTGGAAGCCTGATGGTGTGTGAAGTTAGTGAGCCAAATGGAGTTGTTCTCCCACAAGAACCACTCGGCTGATCCTTCTTCAATATGCCCTTCAGCAACATGCAGTGTTTCCTTGATTGATTAGCTCTCACACCAATATTTGCGTCTAGAGCCTTTGCATTGAGGGCTATCTGAAAATGACTGTGGCTCTGAAGTTGCCTGTGAATGTGGAGTTGGTGGCATGTGAAACCCGCATGTGGAGCATTCGTTTGTGTGGCATGCTAACCAAGCTTCATTTCAGTCCTAGGTACTCAAAGGGCACTAAGCATAGAGTGTGAAAACTGAGTTTCCTTGAGAGCTGCTTGGAAGCCTGATGGTGTGTGAAGTTAGTGAGCCAAATGGAGTTGTTCTCCCACAAGAACCACTCGGCTGATCCTTCTTCAATATGCCCTTCAGCAACATGCAGTGTTTCCTTGATTGAATTAGCTCTCACACCAATATTTGCGTCTAGAGCCTTTGCATTGAGGGCTATCTGAAAACGGCTGTGGCTCTGAAATTGCCTGAGAATGTGGAGTTGGTGGCATGTGAAACCCGCATGTGGAGCATTCGTTTGTGTGGGATGCTCTACCAGGTTCATTCCTAGATAATGCACTCAAAGGGCACTAAGCATAGAGTGTGAAAACTGAGTTTCCTTGAGAGCTGCTTGGAAGCCTGATGGTGTGTGAAGTTAGTGAGCCAAATGGAGTTGTTCTCCCACAAGAACCACTCGGCTGATCCTTCTTCAATATGCCCTTCACCAACATGCAGTGTTTCCTTGATTGAATTAGCTCTCACACCAATATTTGCGTCTAGAGCCTTTGCATTGAGGGCTATCTGAAAACGGCTGTGGCGCTGAAGTTGCCTGAGAATGTGGAGTTGGTGGCATGTGAAACCCGCATGTGGAGCATTCGTTTGTGTGGGATGCTCTACCAGGTTCATTCCTAGATAATGCACTCAAAGGGCACTAAGCATAGAGTGTGAAAACTGAGTTTCCTTGAGAGCTGCTTGGAAGCCTGATGGTGTGTGAAGTTAGTGAGCCAAATGGAGTTGTTCTCCCACAAGAACCACTCGGCTGATCCTTCTTCAATATGCCCTTCACCAACATGCAGTGTTTCCTTGATTGAATTAGCTCTCACACCAATATTTGCGTCTAGAGCCTTTGCATTGAGGGCTATCTGAAAACGGCTGTTGCGCTGAAGTTGCCTGTGAATGTGGAGTTGGTGGCATGTGAAACCCGCATGTGGAGCATTCGTTTGTGTGGGATGCTCTACCAGGTTCATTCCTAGATAATGCACTCAAAGGGCACTAAGCATAGAGTGTGAAAACTGAGTTTCCTTGAGAGCTGCTTGGAAGCCTGATGGTGTGTGAAGTTAGTGAGCCAAATGGAGTTGTTCTCCCACAAGAACCACTCGGCTGATCCTTCTTCAATATGCCCTTCAGCAACATGCAGTGTTTCCTTGATTGATTAGCTCTCACACCAATATTTGCGTCTAGAGCCTTTGCATTGAGGGCTATCTGAAAATGACTGTGGCTCTGAAGTTGCCTGTGAATGTGGAGTTGGTGGCATGTGAAACCCGCATGTGGAGCATTCGTTTGTGTGGCATGCTAACCAAGCTTCATTTCAGTCCTAGGTACTCAAAGGGCACTAAGCATAGAGTGTGAAAACTGAGTTTCCTTGAGAGCTGCTTGGAAGCCTGATGGTGTGTGAAGTTAGTGAGCCAAATGGAGTTGTTCTCCCACAAGAACCACTCGGCTGATCCTTCTTCAATATGCCCTTCACCAACATGCAGTGTTTCCTTGATTGATTAGCTCTCACACCAATATTTGCGTCTAGAGCCTTTGCATTGAGGGCTATCTGAAAATGACTGTGGCTCTGAAGTTGCCTGTGAATGTGGAGTTGGTGGCATGTGAAACCCGCATGTGGAGCATTCGTTTGTGTGGCATGCTAACCAAGCTTCATTTCAGTCTTAGGTACTCAAAGGGCACTAAGCATAGAGTGTGAAAACTGAGTTTCCTTGAGAGCTGCTTGGAAGCCTGATGGTGTGTGAAGTTAGTGAGCCAAATGGAGTTGTTCTCCCACAAGAACCACTCGGCTGATCCTTCTTCAATATGCCCTTCAGCAACATGCAGTGTTTCCTTGATTGAATTAGCTCTCACACCAATATTTGCGTCTAGAGCCTTTGCATTGAGGGCTATCTGAAAACGGCTGTGGCTCTGAAATTGCCTGAGAATGTGGAGTTGGTGGCATGTGAAACCCGCATGTGGAACATTCGTTTGTGTGGGATGCTCTACCAGGTTCATTCCTAGATAATGCACTCAAAGGGCACTAAGCATAGAGTGTGAAAACTGAGTTTCCTTGAGAGCTGCTTGGAAGCCTGATGGTGTGTGAAGTTAGTGAGCCAAATGGAGTTGTTCTCCCACAAGAACCACTCGGCTGATCCTTCTTCAATATGCCCTTCACCAACATGCAGTGTTTCCTTGATTGATTAGCTCTCACACCAATATTTGCGTCTAGAGCCTTTGCATTGAGGGCTATCTGAAAATGACTGTGGCTCTGAAGTTGCCTGTGAATGTGGAGTTGGTGGCATGTGAAACCCGCATGTGGAGCATTCGTTTGTGTGGCATGCTTACCAAGCTTCATTTCAGTCCTAGGTACTCAAAGGGCACTAAGCATAGAGTGTGAAAACTGAGTTTCCTTGAGAGCTGCTTGGAAGCCTGATGGTGTGTGAAGTTAGTGAGCCAAATGGAGTTGTTCTCCCACAAGAACCACTCGGCTGATCCTTCTTCAATATGCCCTTCAGCAACATGCAGTGTTTCCTTGATTGAATTAGCTCTCACACCAATATTTGCGTCTAGAGCCTTTGCATTGAGGGCTATCTGAAAACGGCTGTGGCTCTGAAATTGCCTGAGAATGTGGAGTTGGTGGCATGTGAAACCCGCATGTGGAGCATTCGTTTGTGTGGGATGCTCTACCAGGTTCATTCCTAGATAATGCACTCAAAGGGCACTAAGCATAGAGTGTGAAAACTGAGTTTCCTTGAGAGCTGCTTGGAAGCCTGATGGTGTGTGAAGTTAGTGAGCCAAATGGAGTTGTTCTCCCACAAGAACCACTCGGCTGATCCTTCTTCAATATGCCCTTCAGCAACATGCAGTGTTTCCTTGATTGATTAGCTCTCACACCAATATTTGCGTCTAGAGCCTTTGCATTGAGGGCTATCTGAAAATGACTGTGGCTCTGAAGTTGCCTGTGAATGTGGAGTTGGTGGCATGTGAAACCCGCATGTGGAGCATTCGTTTGTGTGGCATGCTAACCAAGCTTCATTTCAGTCCTAGGTACTCAAAGGGCACTAAGCATAGAGTGTGAAAACTGAGTTTCCTTGAGAGCTGCTTGGAAGCCTGATGGTGTGTGAAGTTAGTGAGCCAAATGGAGTTGTTCTCCCACAAGAACCACTCGGCTGATCCTTCTTCAATATGCCCTTCAGCAACATGCAGTGTTTCCTTGATTGAATTAGCTCTCACACCAATATTTGCGTCTAGAGCCTTTGCATTGAGGGCTATCTGAAAACGGCTGTGGCTCTGAAATTGCCTGAGAATGTGGAGTTGGTGGCATGTGAAACCCGCATGTGGAGCATTCGTTTGTGTGGGATGCTCTACCAGGTTCATTCCTAGATAATGCACTCAAAGGGCACTAAGCATAGAGTGTGAAAACTGAGTTTCCTTGAGAGCTGCTTGGAAGCATGATGGTGTGTGAAGTTAGTGAGCCAAATGGAGTTGTTCTCCCACAAGAACCACTCGGCTGATCCTTCTTCAATATGCCCTTCACCAACATGCAGTGTTTCCTTGATTGATTAGCTCTCACACCAATATTTGCGTCTAGAGCCTTTGCATTGAGGGCTATCTGAAAACGGCTGTTGCGCTGAAGTTGCCTGTGAATGTGGAGTTGGTGGCATGTGAAACCCGCATGTGGAGCATTCGTTTGTGTGGGATGCTCTACCAGGTTCATTCCTAGATAATGCACTCAAAGGGCACTAAGCATAGAGTGTGAAAACTGAGTTTCCTTGAGAGCTGCTTGGAAGCCTGATGGTGTGTGAAGTTAGTGAGCCAAATGGAGTTGTTCTCCCACAAGAACCACTCGGCTGATCCTTCTTCAATATGCCCTTCAGCAACATGCAGTGTTTCCTTGATTGAATTAGCTCTCACACCAATATTTGCGTCTAGAGCCTTTGCATTGAGGGCTATCTGAAAACGGCTGTGGCGCTGAAGTTGCCTGAGAATGTGGAGTTGGTGGCATGTGAAACCCGCATGTGGAGCATTCGTTTGTGTGGGATGCTCTACCAGGTTCATTCCTAGATAATGCACTCAAAGGGCACTAAGCATAGAGTGTGAAAACTGAGTTTCCTTGAGAGCTGCTTGGAAGCCTGATGGTGTGTGAAGTTAGTGAGCCAAATGGAGTTGTTCTCCCACAAGAACCACTCGGCTGATCCTTCTTCAATATGCCCTTCACCAACATGCAGTGTTTCCTTGATTGAATTAGCTCTCACACCAATATTTGCGTCTAGAGCCTTTGCATTGAGGGCTATCTGAAAACGGCTGTGGCGCTGAAGTTGCCTGTGAATGTGGAGTTGGTGGCATGTGAAACCCGCATGTGGAGCATTCGTTTGTGTGGGATGCTCTACCAGGTTCATTCCTAGATAATGCACTCAAAGGGCACTAAGCATAGAGTGTGAAAACTGAGTTTCCTTGAGAGCTGCTTGGAAGCCTGATGGTGTGTGATGTTAGTGAGCCAAATGGAGTTGTTCTCCCACAAGAACCACTCGGCTGATCCTTCTTCAATATGCCCTTCAGCAACATGCAGTGTTTCCTTGATTGAATTAGCTCTCACACCAATATTTGCATCTAGAGCCTTTGCATTGAGGGCTATCTGAAAATGACTGTGGCTCTGAAGTTGCCTGTGAATGTGGAGTTGGTGGCATGTGAAACCCGCATGTGGAGCATTCGTTTGTGTGGCATGCTAACCAAGCTTCATTTCAGTCCTAGGTACTCAAAGGGCACTAAGCATAGAGTGTGAAAACTGAGTTTCCTTGAGAGCTGCTTGGAAGCCTGATGGTGTGTGAAGTTAGTGAGCCAAATGGAGTTGTTCTCCCACAAGAACCACTCGGCTGATCCTTCTTCAATATGCCCTTCACCAACATGCAGTGTTTCCTTGATTGAATTAGCTCTCACACCAATATTTGCGTCTAGAGCCTTTGCATTGAGGGCTATCTGAAAACGGCTGTGGCTCTGAAATTGCCTGAGAATGTGGAGTTGGTGGCATGTGAAACCCGCATGTGGAGCATTCGTTTGTGTGGGATGCTCTACCAGGTTCATTCCTAGATAATGCACTCAAAGGGCACTAAGCATAGAGTGTGAAAACTGAGTTTCCTTGAGAGCTGCTTGGAAGCCTGATGGTGTGTGAAGTTAGTGAGCCAAATGGAGTTGTTCTCCCACAAGAACCACTCGGCTGATCCTTCTTCAATATGCCCTTCACCAACATGCAGTGTTTCCTTGATTGAATTAGCTCTCACACCAATATTTGCGTCTAGAGCCTTTGCATTGAGGGCTATCTGAAAACGGCTGTTGCGCTGAAGTTGCCTGTGAATGTGGAGTTGGTGGCATGTGAAACCCGCATGTGGAGCATTCGTTTGTGTGGGATGCTCTACCAGGTTCATTCCTAGATAATGCACTCAAAGGGCACTAAGCATAGAGTGTGAAAACTGAGTTTCCTTGAGAGCTGCTTGGAAGCCTGATGGTGTGTGAAGTTAGTGAGCCAAATGGAGTTGTTCTCCCACAAGAACCACTCGGCTGATCCTTCTTCAATATGCCCTTCACCAACATGCAGTGTTTCCTTGATTGAATTAGCTCTCACACCAATATTTGCGTCTAGAGCCTTTGCATTGAGGGCTATCTGAAAACGGCTGTGGCGCTGAAGTTGCCTGTGAATGTGGAGTTGGTGGCATGTGAAACCCGCATGTGGAGCATTCGTTTGTGTGGCATGCTAACCAAGCTTCATTTCAGTCCTAGGTACTCAAAGGGCACTAAGCATAGAGTGTGAAAACTGAGTTTCCTTGAGAGCTGCTTGGAAGCCTGATGGTGTGTGAAGTTAGTGAGCCAAATGGAGTTGTTCTCCCACAAGAACCACTCGGCTGATCCTTCTTCAATATGCCCTTCAGCAACATGCAGTGTTTCCTTGATTGAATTAGCTCTCACACCAATATTTGCGTCTAGAGCCTTTGCATTGAGGGCTATCTGAAAACGGCTGTGGCGCTGAAGTTGCCTGAGAATGTGGAGTTGGTGGCATGTGAAACCCGCATGTGGAGCATTCGTTTGTGTGGGATGCTCTACCAGGTTCATTCCTAGATAATGCACTCAAAGGGCACTAAGCATAGAGTGTGAAAACTGAGTTTCCTTGAGAGCTGCTTGGAAGCCTGATGGTGTGTGAAGTTAGTGAGCCCAAATGGAGTTGTTCTCCCACAAGAACCACTCGGCTGATCCTTCTTCAATATGCCCTTCACCAACATGCAGTGTTTCCTTGATTGAATTAGCTCTCACACCAATATTTGCGTCTAGAGCCTTTGCATTGAGGGCTATCTGAAAACGGCTGTGGCGCTGAAGTTGCCTGTGAATGTGGAGTTGGTGGCATGTGAAACCCGCATGTGGAGCATTCGTTTGTGTGGGATGCTCTACCAGGTTCATTCCTAGATAATGCACTCAAAGGGCACTAAGCATAGAGTGTGAAAAACTGAGTTTCCTTGAGAGCTGCTTGGAAGCCTGATGGTGTGTGATGTTAGTGAGCCAAATGGAGTTGTTCTCCCACAAGAACCACTCGGCTGATCCTTCTTCAATATGCCCTTCAGCAACATGCAGTGTTTCCTTGATTGAATTAGCTCTCACACCAATATTTGCATCTAGAGCCTTTGCATTGAGGGCTATCTGAAAATGACTGTGGCTCTGAAGTTGCCTGTGAATGTGGAGTTGGTGGCATGTGAAACCCGCATGTGGAGCATTCGTTTTGTGTCGCATGCTAACCAAGCTTCATTTCAGTCCTAGGTACTCAAAGGGCACTAAGCATAGAGTGTGAAAACTGAGTTTCCTTGAGAGCTGCTTGGAAGCCTGATGGTGTGTGAAGTTAGTGAGCCAAATGGAGTTGTTCTCCCACAAGAACCACTCGGCTGATCCTTCTTCAATATGCCCTTCACCAACATGCAGTGTTTCCTTGATTGAATTAGCTCTCACACCAATATTTGCGTCTAGAGCCTTTGCATTGAGGGCTATCTGAAAACGGCTGTGGCTCTGAAATTGCCTGAGAATGTGGAGTTGGTGGCATGTGAAACCCGCATGTGGAGCATTCGTTTGTGTGGGATGCTCTACCAGGTTCATTCCTAGATAATGCACTCAAAGGGCACTAAGCATAGAGTGTGAAAACTGAGTTTCCTTGAGAGCTGCTTGGAAGCCTGATGGTGTGTGAAGTTAGTGAGCCAAATGGAGTTGTTCTCCCACAAGAACCACTCGGCTGATCCTTCTTCAATATGCCCTTCACCAACATGCAGTGTTTCCTTGATTGAATTAGCTCTCACACCAATATTTGCGTCTAGAGCCTTTGCATTGAGGGCTATCTGAAAACGGCTGTTGCGCTGAAGTTGCCTGTGAATGTGGAGTTGGTGGCATGTGAAACCCGCATGTGGAGCATTCGTTTGTGTGGGATGCTCTACCAGGTTCATTCCTAGATAATGCACTCAAAGGGCACTAAGCATAGAGTGTGAAAACTGAGTTTCCTTGAGAGCTGCTTGGAAGCCTGATGGTGTGTGAAGTTAGTGAGCCAAATGGAGTTGTTCTCCCACAAGAACCACTCGGCTGATCCTTCTTCAATATGCCCTTCACCAACATGCAGTGTTTCCTTGATTGAATTAGCTCTCACACCAATATTTGCGTCTAGAGCCTTTGCATTGAGGGCTATCTGAAAATGGCTGTTGCGCTGAAGTTGCCTGTGAATGTGGAGTTGGTGGCATGTGAAACCCGCATGTGGAGCATTCGTTTGTGTGGGATGCTCTACCAGGTTCATTCCTAGATAATGCACTCAAAGGGCACTAAGCATAGAGTGTGAAAACTGAGTTTCCTTGAGAGCTGCTTGGAAGCCTGATGGTGTGTGATGTTAGTGAGCCAAATGGAGTTGTTCTCCCACAAGAACCACTCGGCTGATCCTTCTTCAATATGCCCTTCAGCAACATGCAGTGTTTCCTTGATTGAATTAGCTCTCACACCAATATTTGCATCTAGAGCCTTTGCATTGAGGGCTATCTGAAAATGACTGTGGCTCTGAAGTTGCCTGTGAATGTGGAGTTGGTGGCATGTGAAACCCGCATGTGGAGCATTCGTTTGTGTCGCATGCTAACCAAGCTTCATTTCAGTCCTAGGTACTCAAAGGGCACTAAGCATAGAGTGTGAAAACTGAGTTTCCTTGAGAGCTGCTTGGAAGCCTGATGGTGTGTGAAGTTAGTGAGCCAAATGGAGTTGTTCTCCCACAAGAACCACTCGGCTGATCCTTCTTCAATATGCCCTTCAGCAACATGCAGTGTTTCCTTGATTGAATTAGCTCTCACACCAATATTTGCGTCTAGAGCCTTTGCATTGAGGGCTATCTGAAAACGGCTGTGGCTCTGAAATTGCCTGAGAATGTGGAGTTGGTGGCATGTGAAACCCGCATGTGGAGCATTCGTTTGTGTGGGATGCTCTACCAGGTTCATTCCTAGATAATGCACTCAAAGGGCACTAAGCATAGAGTGTGAAAACTGAGTTTCCTTGAGAGCTGCTTGGAAGCCTGATGGTGTGTGATGTTAGTGAGCCAAATGGAGTTGTTCTCCCACAAGAACCACTCGGCTGATCCTTCTTCAATATGCCCTTCAGCAACATGCAGTGTTTCCTTGATTGAATTAGCTCTCACACCAATATTTGCATCTAGAGCCTTTGCATTGAGGGCTATCTGAAAATGACTGTGGCTCTGAAGTTGCCTGTGAATGTGGAGTTGGTGGCATGTGAAACCCGCATGTGGAGCATTCGTTTGTGTCGCATGCTAACCAAGCTTCATTTCAGTCCTAGGTACTCAAAGGGCACTAAGCATAGAGTGTGAAAACTGAGTTTCCTTGAGAGCTGCTTGGAAGCCTGATGGTGTGTGAAGTTAGTGAGCCAAATGGAGTTGTTCTCCCACAAGAACCACTCGGCTGATCCTTCTTCAATATGCCCTTCAGCAACATGCAGTGTTTCCTTGATTGAATTAGCTCTCACACCAATATTTGCGTCTAGAGCCTTTGCATTGAGGGCTATCTGAAAACGGCTGTGGCTCTGAAATTGCCTGAGAATGTGGAGTTGGTGGCATGTGAAACCCGCATGTGGAGCATTCGTTTGTGTGGGATGCTCTACCAGGTTCATTCCTAGATAATGCACTCAAAGGGCACTAAGCATAGAGTGTGAAAACTGAGTTTCCTTGAGAGCTGCTTGGAAGCATGATGGTGTGTGAAGTTAGTGAGCCAAATGGAGTTGTTCTCCCACAAGAACCACTCGGCTGATCCTTCTTCAATATGCCCTTCAGCAACATGCAGTGTTTCCTTGATTGAATTAGCTCTCACACCAATATTTGCATCTAGAGCCTTTGCATTGAGGGCTATCTGAAAATGACTGTGGCTCTGAAGTTGCCTGTGAATGTGGAGTTGGTGGCATGTGAAACCCGCATGTGGAGCATTCGTTTGTGTCGCATGCTAACCAAGCTTCATTTCAGTCCTAGGTACTCAAAGGGCACTAAGCATAGAGTGTGAAAACTGAGTTTCCTTGAGAGCTGCTTGGAAGCCTGATGGTGTGTGAAGTTAGTGAGCCAAATGGAGTTGTTCTCCCACAAGAACCACTCGGCTGATCCTTCTTCAATATGCCCTTCACCAACATGCAGTGTTTCCTTGATTGAATTAGCTCTCACACCAATATTTGCGTCTAGAGCCTTTGCATTGAGGGCTATCTGAAAACGGCTGTGGCTCTGAAATTGCCTGAGAATGTGGAGTTGGTGGCATGTGAAACCCGCATGTGGAGCATTCGTTTGTGTGGGATGCTCTACCAGGTTCATTCCTAGATAATGCACTCAAAGGGCACTAAGCATAGAGTGTGAAAACTGAGTTTCCTTGAGAGCTGCTTGGAAGCCTGATGGTGTGTGAAGTTAGTGAGCCAAATGGAGTTGTTCTCCCACAAGAACCACTCGGCTGATCCTTCTTCAATATGCCCTTCACCAACATGCAGTGTTTCCTTGATTGAATTAGCTCTCACACCAATATTTGCGTCTAGAGCCTTTGCATTGAGGGCTATCTGAAAACGGCTGTTGCGCTGAAGTTGCCTGTGAATGTGGAGTTGGTGGCATGTGAAACCCGCATGTGGAGCATTCGTTTGTGTGGGATGCTCTACCAGGTTCATTCCTAGATAATGCACTCAAAGGGCACTAAGCATAGAGTGTGAAAACTGAGTTTCCTTGAGAGCTGCTTGGAAGCCTGATGGTGTGTGAAGTTAGTGAGCCAAATGGAGTTGTTCTCCCACAAGAACCACTCGGCTGATCCTTCTTCAATATGCCCTTCACCAACATGCAGTGTTTCCTTGATTGAATTAGCTCTCACACCAATATTTGCGTCTAGAGCCTTTGCATTGAGGGCTATCTGAAAACGGCTGTTGCGCTGAAGTTGCCTGTGAATGTGGAGTTGGTGGCATGTGAAACCCGCATGTGGAGCATTCGTTTGTGTGGGATGCTCTACCAGGTTCATTCCTAGATAATGCACTCAAAGGGCACTAAGCATAGAGTGTGAAAACTGAGTTTCCTTGAGAGCTGCTTGGAAGCCTGATGGTGTGTGAAGTTAGTGAGCCAAATGGAGTTGTTCTCCCACAAGAACCACTCGGCTGATCCTTCTTCAATATGCCCTTCACCAACATGCAGTGTTTCCTTGATTGAATTAGCTCTCACACCAATATTTGCGTCTAGAGCCTTTGCATTGAGGGCTATCTGAAAACGGCTGTTGCGCTGAAGTTGCCTGTGAATGTGGAGTTGGTGGCATGTGAAACCCGCATGTGGAGCATTCGTTTGTGTGGGATGCTCTACCAGGTTCATTCCTAGATAATGCACTCAAAGGGCACTAAGCATAGAGTGTGAAAACTGAGTTTCCTTGAGAGCTGCTTGGAAGCCTGATGGTGTGTGAAGTTAGTGAGCCAAATGGAGTTGTTCTCCCACAAGAACCACTCGGCTGATCCTTCTTCAATATGCCCTTCAGCAACATGCAGTGTTTCCTTGATTGATTAGCTCTCACACCAATATTTGCGTCTAGAGCCTTTGCATTGAGGGCTATCTGAAAATGACTGTGGCTCTGAAGTTGCCTGTGAATGTGGAGTTGGTGGCATGTGAAACCCGCATGTGGAGCATTCGTTTGTGTGGCATGCTAACCAAGCTTCATTTCAGTCCTAGGTACTCAAAGGGCACTAAGCATAGAGTGTGAAAACTGAGTTTCCTTGAGAGCTGCTTGGAAGCCTGATGGTGTGTGAAGTTAGTGAGCCAAATGGAGTTGTTCTCCCACAAGAACCACTCGGCTGATCCTTCTTCAATATGCCCTTCAGCAACATGCAGTGTTTCCTTGATTGAATTAGCTCTCACACCAATATTTGCGTCTAGAGCCTTTGCATTGAGGGCTATCTGAAAACGGCTGTGGCTCTGAAATTGCCTGAGAATGTGGAGTTGGTGGCATGTGAAACCCGCATGTGGAGCATTCGTTTGTGTGGGATGCTCTACCAGGTTCATTCCTAGATAATGCACTCAAAGGGCACTAAGCATAGAGTGTGAAAACTGAGTTTCCTTGAGAGCTGCTTGGAAGCATGATGGTGTGTGAAGTTAGTGAGCCAAATGGAGTTGTTCTCCCACAAGAACCACTCGGCTGATCCTTCTTCAATATGCCCTTCAGCAACATGAAGTGTTTCCTTGATTGATTAGCTCTCACACCAATATTTGCGTCTAGAGCCTTTGCATTGAGGGCTATCTGAAAACGGCTGTTGCGCTGAAGTTGCCTGAGAATGTGGAGTTGGTGGCATGTGAAACCCGCATGTGGAGCATTCGTTTGTGTGGGATGCTCTACCAGGTTCATTCCTAGATAATGCACTCAAAGGGCACTAAGCATAGAGTGTGAAAACTGAGTTTCCTTGAGAGCTGCTTGGAAGCCTGATGGTGTGTGAAGTTAGTGAGCCAAATGGAGTTGTTCTCCCACAAGAACCACTCGGCTGATCCTTCTTCAATATGCCCTTCACCAACATGCAGTGTTTCCTTGATTGAATTAGCTCTCACACCAATATTTGCGTCTAGAGCCTTTGCATTGAGGGCTATCTGAAAACGGCTGTGGCTCTGAAATTGCCTGAGAATGTGGAGTTGGTGGCATGTGAAACCCGCATGTGGAGCATTCGTTTGTGTGGGATGCTCTACCAGGTTCATTCCTAGATAATGCACTCAAAGGGCACTAAGCATAGAGTGTGAAAACTGAGTTTCCTTGAGAGCTGCTTGGAAGCCTGATGGTGTGTGAAGTTAGTGAGCCAAATGGAGTTGTTCTCCCACAAGAACCACTCGGCTGATCCTTCTTCAATATGCCCTTCACCAACATGCAGTGTTTCCTTGATTGAATTAGCTCTCACACCAATATTTGCGTCTAGAGCCTTTGCATTGAGGGCTATCTGAAAACGGCTGTTGCGCTGAAGTTGCCTGTGAATGTGGAGTTGGTGGCATGTGAAACCCGCATGTGGAGCATTCGTTTGTGTGGGATGCTCTACCAGGTTCATTCCTAGATAATGCACTCAAAGGGCACTAAGCATAGAGTGTGAAAACTGAGTTTCCTTGAGAGCTGCTTGGAAGCCTGATGGTGTGTGAAGTTAGTGAGCCAAATGGAGTTGTTCTCCCACAAGAACCACTCGGCTGATCCTTCTTCAATATGCCCTTCACCAACATGCAGTGCTTCCTTGATTGAATTAGCTCTCACACCAATATTTGCGTCTAGAGCCTTTGCATTGAGGGCTATCTGAAAACGGCTGTGGCGCTGAAGTTGCCTGTGAATGTGGAGTTGGTGGCATGTGAAACCCGCATGTGGAGTATTCGTTTGTGTGGGATGCTCTACCAGGTTCATTCCTAGATAATGCACTCAAAGGGCACTAAGCATAGAGTGTGAAAACTGAGTTTCCTTGAGAGCTGCTTGGAAGCCTGATGGTGTGTGAAGTTAGTGAGCCAAATGGAGTTGTTCTCCCACAAGAACCACTCGGCTGATCCTTCTTCAATATGCCCTTCACCAACATGCAGTGTTTCCTTGATTGAATTAGCTCTCACACCAATATTTGCGTCTAGAGCCTTTGCATTGAGGGCTATCTGAAAACGGCTGTGGCGCTGAAGTTGCCTGAGAATGTGGAGTTGGTGGCATGTGAAACCCGCATGTGGAGCATTCGTTTGTGTGGGATGCTCTACCAGGTTCATTCCTAGATAATGCACTCAAAGGGCACTAAGCATAGAGTGTGAAAACTGAGTTTCCTTGAGAGCTGCTTGGAAGCATGATGGTGTGTGAAGTTAGTGAGCCAAATGGAGTTGTTCTCCCACAAGAACCACTCGGCTGATCCTTCTTCAATATGCCCTTCACCAACATGCAGTGTTTCCTTGATTGATTAGCTCTCACACCAATATTTGCGTCTAGAGCCTTTGCATTGAGGGCTATCTGAAAACGGCTGTGGCGCTGAAGTTGCCTGTGAATGTGGAGTTGGTGGCATGTGAAACCCGCATGTGGAGCATTCGTTTGTGTGGGATGCTCTACCAGGTTCATTCCTAGATAATGCACTCAAAGGGCACTAAGCATAGAGTGTGAAAACTGAGTTTCCTTGAGAGCTGCTTGGAAGCCTGATGGTGTGTGAAGTTAGTGAGCCAAATGGAGTTGTTCTCCCAGGGGAACCACTCGTCTGATCCTTCTTCAATATGCCCTTCACCAACATGCAGTGTTTCCTTGATTGAATTAGCTCTCACACCAATATTTGCGTCTAGAGCCTTTGCATTGAGGGCTATCTGAAAACGGCTGTGGCGCTGAAGTTGCCTGAGAATGTGGAGTTGGTGGCATGTGAAACCCGCATGTGGAGCATTCGTTTGTGTGGGATGCTCTACCAGGTTCATTCCTAGATAATGCACTCAAAGGGCACTAAGCATAGAGTGTGAAAACTGAGTTTCCTTGAGAGCTGCTTGGAAGCCTGATGGTGTGTGAAGTTAGTGAGCCAAATGGAGTTGTTCTCCCACAAGAACCACTCGGCTGATCCTTCTTCAATATGCCCTTCACCAACATGCAGTGTTTCCTTGATTGAATTAGCTCTCACACCAATATTTGCGTCTAGAGCCTTTGCATTGAGGGCTATCTGAAAACGGCTGTTGCGCTGAAGTTGCCTGTGAATGTGGAATTGGTGGCATGTGAAACCCGCATGTGGAGCATTCGTTTGTGTGGGATGCTCTACCAGGTTCATTCCTAGATAATGCACTCAAAGGGCACTAAGCATAGAGTGTGAAAACTGAGTTTCCTTGAGAGCTGCTTGGAAGCCTGATGGTGTGTGATGTTAGTGAGCCAAATGGAGTTGTTCTCCCACAAGAACCACTCGGCTGATCCTTCTTCAATATGCCCTTCAGCAACATGCAGTGTTTCCTTGATTGAATTAGCTCTCACACCAATATTTGCGTCTAGAGCCTTTGCATTGAGGGCTATCTGAAAATGACTGTGGCTCTGAAGTTGCCTGTGAATGTGGAGTTGGTGGCATGTGAAACCCGCATGTGGAGCATTCGTTTGTGTGGCATGCTAACCAAGCTTCATTTCAGTCCTAGGTACTCAAAGGGCACTAAGCATAGAGTGTGAAAACTGAGTTTCCTTGAGAGCTGCTTGGAAGCCTGATGGTGTGTGAAGTTAGTGAGCCAAATGGAGTTGTTCTCCCACAAGAACCACTCGGCTGATCCTTCTTCAATATGCCCTTCACCAACATGCAGTGTTTCCTTGATTGAATTAGCTCTCACACCAATATTTGCGTCTAGAGCCTTTGCATTGAGGGCTATCTGAAAACGGCTGTTGCGCTGAAGTTGCCTGTGAATGTGGAGTTGGTGGCATGTGAAACCCGCATGTGGAGCATTCGTTTGTGTGGGATGCTCTACCAGGTTCATTCCTAGATAATGCACTCAAAGGGCACTAAGCATAGAGTGTGAAAACTGAGTTTCCTTGAGAGCTGCTTGGAAGCCTGATGGTGTGTGAAGTTAGTGAGCCAAATGGAGTTGTTCTCCCACAAGAACCACTCGGCTGATCCTTCTTCAATATGCCCTTCACCAACATGCAGTGCTTCCTTGATTGAATTAGCTCTCACACCAATATTTGCGTCTAGAGCCTTTGCATTGAGGGCTATCTGAAAACGGCTGTGGCGCTGAAGTTGCCTGTGAATGTGGAGTTGGTGGCATGTGAAACCCGCATGTGGAGCATTCGTTTGTGTGGGATGCTCTACCAGGTTCATTCCTAGATAATGCACTCAAAGGGCACTAAGCATAGAGTGTGAAAACTGAGTTTCCTTGAGAGCTGCTTGGAAGCCTGATGGTGTGTGAAGTTAGTGAGCCAAATGGAGTTGTTCTCCCACAAGAACCACTCGGCTGATCCTTCTTCAATATGCCCTTCACCAACATGCAGTGTTTCCTTGATTGAATTAGCTCTCACACCAATATTTGCGTCTAGAGCCTTTGCATTGAGGGCTATCTGAAAACGGCTGTTGCGCTGAAGTTGCCTGTGAATGTGGAGTTGGTGGCATGTGAAACCCGCATGTGGAGCATTCGTTTGTGTGGGATGCTCTACCAGGTTCATTCCTAGATAATGCACTCAAAGGGCACTAAGCATAGAGTGTGAAAACTGAGTTTCCTTGAGAGCTGCTTGGAAGCCTGATGGTGTGTGAAGTTAGTGAGCCAAATGGAGTTGTTCTCCCACAAGAACCACTCGGCTGATCCTTCTTCAATATGCCCTTCACCAACATGCAGTGCTTCCTTGATTGAATTAGCTCTCACACCAATATTTGCGTCTAGAGCCTTTGCATTGAGGGCTATCTGAAAACGGCTGTGGCGCTGAAGTTGCCTGTGAATGTGGAGTTGGTGGCATGTGAAACCCGCATGTGGAGTATTCGTTTGTGTGGGATGCTCTACCAGGTTCATTCCTAGATAATGCACTCAAAGGGCACTAAGCATAGAGTGTGAAAACTGAGTTTCCTTGAGAGCTGCTTGGAAGCCTGATGGTGTGTGAAGTTAGTGAGCCAAATGGAGTTGTTCTCCCACAAGAACCACTCGGCTGATCCTTCTTCAATATGCCCTTCACCAACATGCAGTGTTTCCTTGATTGAATTAGCTCTCACACCAATATTTGCGTCTAGAGCCTTTGCATTGAGGGCTATCTGAAAACGGCTGTGGCGCTGAAGTTGCCTGAGAATGTGGAGTTGGTGGCATGTGAAACCCGCATGTGGAGCATTCGTTTGTGTGGGATGCTCTACCAGGTTCATTCCTAGATAATGCACTCAAAGGGCACTAAGCATAGAGTGTGAAAACTGAGTTTCCTTGAGAGCTGCTTGGAAGCATGATGGTGTGTGAAGTTAGTGAGCCAAATGGAGTTGTTCTCCCACAAGAACCACTCGGCTGATCCTTCTTCAATATGCCCTTCACCAACATGCAGTGTTTCCTTGATTGATTAGCTCTCACACCAATATTTGCGTCTAGAGCCTTTGCATTGAGGGCTATCTGAAAACGGCTGTGGCGCTGAAGTTGCCTGTGAATGTGGAGTTGGTGGCATGTGAAACCCGCATGTGGAGCATTCGTTTGTGTGGGATGCTCTACCAGGTTCATTCCTAGATAATGCACTCAAAGGGCACTAAGCATAGAGTGTGAAAACTGAGTTTCCTTGAGAGCTGCTTGGAAGCCTGATGGTGTGTGAAGTTAGTGAGCCAAATGGAGTTGTTCTCCCAGGGGAACCACTCGTCTGATCCTTCTTCAATATGCCCTTCACCAACATGCAGTGTTTCCTTGATTGAATTAGCTCTCACACCAATATTTGCGTCTAGAGCCTTTGCATTGAGGGCTATCTGAAAACGGCTGTGGCGCTGAAGTTGCCTGAGAATGTGGAGTTGGTGGCATGTGAAACCCGCATGTGGAGCATTCGTTTGTGTGGGATGCTCTACCAGGTTCATTCCTAGATAATGCACTCAAAGGGCACTAAGCATAGAGTGTGAAAACTGAGTTTCCTTGAGAGCTGCTTGGAAGCCTGATGGTGTGTGAAGTTAGTGAGCCAAATGGAGTTGTTCTCCCACAAGAACCACTCGGCTGATCCTTCTTCAATATGCCCTTCACCAACATGCAGTGTTTCCTTGATTGAATTAGCTCTCACACCAATATTTGCGTCTAGAGCCTTTGCATTGAGGGCTATCTGAAAACGGCTGTTGCGCTGAAGTTGCCTGTGAATGTGGAATTGGTGGCATGTGAAACCCGCATGTGGAGCATTCGTTTGTGTGGGATGCTCTACCAGGTTCATTCCTAGATAATGCACTCAAAGGGCACTAAGCATAGAGTGTGAAAACTGAGTTTCCTTGAGAGCTGCTTGGAAGCCTGATGGTGTGTGATGTTAGTGAGCCAAATGGAGTTGTTCTCCCACAAGAACCACTCGGCTGATCCTTCTTCAATATGCCCTTCACCAACATGCAGTGTTTCCTTGATTGAATTAGCTCTCACACCAATATTTGCGTCTAGAGCCTTTGCATTGAGGGCTATCTGAAAATGACTGTGGCTCTGAAGTTGCCTGTGAATGTGGAGTTGGTGGCATGTGAAACCCGCATGTGGAGCATTCGTTTGTGTGGCATGCTAACCAAGCTTCATTTCAGTCCTAGGTACTCAAAGGGCACTAAGCATAGAGTGTGAAAACTGAGTTTCCTTGAGAGCTGCTTGGAAGCCTGATGGTGTGTGAAGTTAGTGAGCCAAATGGAGTTGTTCTCCCACAAGAACCACTCGGCTGATCCTTCTTCAATATGCCCTTCACCAACATGCAG
Source organism: Ochotona princeps (assembly GCF_030435755.1). NCBI lineage: Eukaryota > Metazoa > Chordata > Mammalia > Lagomorpha > Ochotonidae > Ochotona > Ochotona princeps. The sequence continues at coordinate 4,992 of NW_026701071.1, read as the reverse complement.
TGTTTCCTTGATTGAATTAGCTCTCACACCAATATTTGCGTCTAGAGCCTTTGCATTGAGGGCTATCTGAAAACGGCTGTGGCTCTGAAATTGCCTGAGAATGTGGAGTTGGTGGCATGTGAAACCCGCATGTGGAGCATTCGTTTGTGTGGGATGCTCTACCAGGTTCATTCCTAGATAATGCACTCAAAGGGCACTAAGCATAGAGTGTGAAAACTGAGTTTCCTTGAGAGCTGCTTGGAAGCCTGATGGTGTGTGAAGTTAGTGAGCCAAATGGAGTTGTTCTCCCACAAGAACCACTCGGCTGATCCTTCTTCAATATGCCCTTCACCAACATGCAGTGTTTCCTTGATTGAATTAGCTCTCACACCAATATTTGCGTCTAGAGCCTTTGCATTGAGGGCTATCTGAAAACGGCTGTGGCGCTGAAGTTGCCTGAGAATGTGGAGTTGGTGGCATGTGAAACCCGCATGTGGAGCATTCGTTTGTGTGGGATGCTCTACCAGGTTCATTCCTAGATAATGCACTCAAAGGGCACTAAGCAGAGTGTGAAAACTGAGTTTCCTTGAGAGCTGCTTGGAAGCATGATGGTGTGTGAAGTTAGTGAGCCAAATGGAGTTGTTCTCCCACAAGAACCACTCGGCTGATCCTTCTTCAATATGCCCTTCACCAACATGCAGTGTTTCCTTGATTGATTAGCTCTCACACCAATATTTGCGTCTAGAGCCTTTGAATTGAGGGCTATCTGAAAACGGCTGTGGCGCTGAAGTTGCCTGTGAATGTGGAGTTGGTGGCATGTGAAACCCGCATGTGGAGCATTCGTTTGTGTGGGATGCTCTACCAGGTTCATTCCTAGATAATGCACTCAAAGGGCACTAAGCATAGAGTGTGAAAACTGAGTTTCCTTGAGAGCTGCTTGGAAGCCTGATGGTGTGTGAAGTTAGTGAGCCAAATGGAGTTGTTCTCCCACAAGAACCACTCGGCTGATCCTTCTTCAATATGCCCTTCAGCAACATGCAGTGTTTCCTTGATTGAATTAGCTCTCACACCAATATTTGCGTCTAGAGCCTTTGCATTGAGGGCTATCTGAAAACGGCTGTGGCGCTGAAGTTGCCTGAGAATGTGGAGTTGGTGGCATGTGAAACCCGCATGTGGAGCATTCGTTTGTGTGGGATGCTCTACCAGGTTCATTCCTAGATAATGCACTCAAAGGGCACTAAGCATAGAGTGTGAAAACTGAGTTTCCTTGAGAGCTGCTTGGAAGCCTGATGGTGTGTGAAGTTAGTGAGCCAAATGGAGTTGTTCTCCCACAAGAACCACTCGGCTGATCCTTCTTCAATATGCCCTTCACCAACATGCAGTGTTTCCTTGATTGAATTAGCTCTCACACCAATATTTGCGTCTAGAGCCTTTGCATTGAGGGCTATCTGAAAACTGCTGTTGCGCTGAAGTTGCCTGTGAATGTGGAGTTGGTGGCATGTGAAACCCGCATGTGGAGCATTCGTTTGTGTGGGATGCTCTACCAGGTTCATTCCTAGATAATGCACTCAAAGGGCACTAAGCATAGAGTGTGAAAACTGAGTTTCCTTGAGAGCTGCTTGGAAGCCTGATGGTGTGTGATGTTAGTGAGCCAAATGGAGTTGTTCTCCCACAAGAACCACTCGGCTGATCCTTCTTCAATATGCCCTTCAGCAACATGCAGTGTTTCCTTGATTGAATTAGCTCTCACACCAATATTTGCGTCTAGAGCCTTTGCATTGAGGGCTATCTGAAAATGACTGTGGCTCTGAAGTTGCCTGTGAATGTGGAGTTGGTGGCATGTGAAACCCGCATGTGGAGCATTCGTTTGTGTGGCATGCTAACCAAGCTTCATTTCAGTCCTAGGTACTCAAAGGGCACTAAGCATAGAGTGTGAAAACTGAGTTTCCTTGAGAGCTGCTTGGAAGCCTGATGGTGTGTGAAGTTAGTGAGCCAAATGGAGTTGTTCTCCCACAAGAACCACTCGGCTGATCCTTCTTCAATATGCCCTTCACCAACATGCAGTGTTTCCTTGATTGAATTAGCTCTCACACCAATATTTGCGTCTAGAGCCTTTGCATTGAGGGCTATCTGAAAACGGCTGTGGCTCTGAAATTGCCTGAGAATGTGGAGTTGGTGGCATGTGAAACCCGCATGTGGAGCATTCGTTTGTGTGGGATGCTCTACCAGGTTCATTCCTAGATAATGCACTCAAAGGGCACTAAGCATAGAGTGTGAAAACTGAGTTTCCTTGAGAGCTGCTTGGAAGCCTGATGGTGTGTGATGTTAGTGAGCCAAATGGAGTTGTTCTCCCACAAGAACCACTCGGCTGATCCTTCTTCAATATGCCCTTCAGCAACATGCAGTGTTTCCTTGATTGAATTAGCTCTCACACCAATATTTGCGTCTAGAGCCTTTGCATTGAGGGCTATCTGAAAATGACTGTGGCTCTGAAGTTGCCTGTGAATGTGGAGTTGGTGGCATGTGAAACCCGCATGTGGAGCATTCGTTTGTGTGGCATGCTAACCAAGCTTCATTTCAGTCCTAGGTACTCAAAGGGCACTAAGCATAGAGTGTGAAAACTGAGTTTCCTTGAGAGCTGCTTGGAAGCCTGATGGTGTGTGAAGTTAGTGAGCCAAATGGAGTTGTTCTCCCACAAGAACCACTCGGCTGATCCTTCTTCAATATGCCCTTCACCAACATGCAGTGTTTCCTTGATTGAATTAGCTCTCACACCAATATTTGCGTCTAGAGCCTTTGCATTGAGGGCTATCTGAAAACGGCTGTGGCTCTGAAATTGCCTGAGAATGTGGAGTTGGTGGCATGTGAAACCCGCATGTGGAGCATTCGTTTGTGTGGGATGCTCTACCAGGTTCATTCCTAGATAATGCACTCAAAGGGCACTAAGCATAGAGTGTGAAAACTGAGTTTCCTTGAGAGCTGCTTGGAAGCATGATGGTGTGTGAAGTTAGTGAGCCAAATGGAGTTGTTCTCCCACAAGAACCACTCGGCTGATCCTTCTTCAATATGCCCTTCACCAACATGCAGTGTTTCCTTGATTGATTAGCTCTCACACCAATATTTGCGTCTAGAGCCTTTGCATTGAGGGCTATCTGAAAACGGCTGTGGCGCTGAAGTTGCCTGTGAATGTGGAGTTGGTGGCATGTGAAACCCGCATGTGGCGCATTCGTTTGTGTGGGATGCTCTACCAGGTTCATTCCTAGATAATGCACTCAAAGGGCACTAAGCATAGAGTGTGAAAACTGAGTTTCCTTGAGAGCTGCTTGGAAGCCTGATGGTGTGTGAAGTTAGTGAGCCAAATGGAGTTGTTCTCCCACAAGAACCACTCGGCTGATCCTTCTTCAATATGCCCTTCACCAACATGCAGTGTTTCCTTGATTGAATTAGCTCTCACACCAATATTTGCGTCTAGAGCCTTTGCATTGAGGGCTATCTGAAAACGGCTGTGGCGCTGAAGTTGCCTGAGAATGTGGAGTTGGTGGCATGTGAAACCCGCATGTGGAGCATTCGTTTGTGTGGGATGCTCTACCAGGTTCATTCCTAGATAATGCACTCAAAGGGCACTAAGCATAGAGTGTGAAAACTGAGTTTCCTTGAGAGCTGCTTGGAAGCCTGATGGTGTGTGAAGTTAGTGAGCCAAATGGAGTTGTTCTCCCACAAGAACCACTCGGCTGATCCTTCTTCAATATGCCCTTCACCAACATGCAGTGTTTCCTTGATTGAATTAGCTCTCACACCAATATTTGCGTCTAGAGCCTTTGCATTGAGGGCTATCTGAAAACGGCTGTTGCGCTGAAGTTGCCTGTGAATGTGGAGTTGGTGGCATGTGAAACCCGCATGTGGAGCATTCGTTTGTGTGGGATGCTCTACCAGGTTCATTCCTAGATAATGCACTCAAAGGGCACTAAGCATAGAGTGTGAAAACTGAGTTTCCTTGAGAGCTGCTTGGAAGCCTGATGGTGTGTGATGTTAGTGAGCCAAATGGAGTTGTTCTCCCACAAGAACCACTCGGCTGATCCTTCTTCAATATGCCCTTCAGCAACATGCAGTGTTTCCTTGATTGAATTAGCTCTCACACCAATATTTGCGTCTAGAGCCTTTGCATTGAGGGCTATCTGAAAATGACTGTGGCTCTGAAGTTGCCTGTGAATGTGGAGTTGGTGGCATGTGAAACCCGCATGTGGAGCATTCGTTTGTGTGGCATGCTAACCAAGCTTCATTTCAGTCCTAGGTACTCAAAGGGCACTAAGCATAGAGTGTGAAAACTGAGTTTCCTTGAGAGCTGCTTGGAAGCCTGATGGTGTGTGAAGTTAGTGAGCCAAATGGAGTTGTTCTCCCACAAGAACCACTCGGCTGATCCTTCTTCAATATGCCCTTCACCAACATGCAGTGTTTCCTTGATTGAATTAGCTCTCACACCAATATTTGCGTCTAGAGCCTTTGCATTGAGGGCTATCTGAAAACGGCTGTGGCTCTGAAATTGCCTGAGAATGTGGAGTTGGTGGCATGTGAAACCCGCATGTGGAGCATTCGTTTGTGTGGGATGCTCTACCAGGTTCATTCCTAGATAATGCACTCAAAGGGCACTAAGCATAGAGTGTGAAAACTGAGTTTCCTTGAGAGCTGCTTGGAAGCCTGATGGTGTGTGAAGTTAGTGAGCCAAATGGAGTTGTTCTCCCACAAGAACCACTCGGCTGATCCTTCTTCAATATGCCCTTCACCAACATGCAGTGTTTCCTTGATTGAATTAGCTCTCACACCAATATTTGCGTCTAGAGCCTTTGCATTGAGGGCTATCTGAAAACGGCTGTTGCGCTGAAGTTGCCTGTGAATGTGGAGTTGGTGGCATGTGAAACCCGCATGTGGAGCATTCGTTTGTGTGGGATGCTCTACCAGGTTCATTCCTAGATAATGCACTCAAAGGGCACTAAGCATAGAGTGTGAAAACTGAGA
>NW_026701070.1:0-72496 GCF_030435755.1 Ochotona princeps | reverse complement strand
GATGCTCTACCATGTTCATTCCTAGATAATGCACTCAAAGGGCACTAAGCATAGAGTGTAAAAACTGAGTTTCCTTGAGAGCTGCTTGGAAGCCTGATGGTGTGTGAAGTTAGTGAGCCAAATGGAGTTGTTCTCCCACAAGAACCACTCGGCTGATTCTTCTTCAATATGCCCTTCACCAACATGCAGTGTTTCCTTGATTGAATTAGCTCTCACACCAATATTTGCGTCTAGAGCCTTTGCATTGAGGGCTGTCTTAAAATGGCTGTGGCGCTGAAGTTGCCTGTGAATGTGGAGTTGGTGGCATGTGAAACCCGCATGTGGAGCATTCGTTTGTGTGGGATGCTCTACCAGGTTCATTCCTAGATAATGCACTCAAAGGGCAATAAGAATAGAGTGTGAAAACTGAGTTTCCTTGAGAGCTGCTTGGAAGCCTGATGGTGTGTGAAGTTAGTGAGCCAAATGGAGTTGTTCTCCCACAAGAACCACTCGGCTGATCCTTCTTCAATATGCCCTTCACCAACATGCAGTGTTTCCTTGATTGAATTGGCTCTCACACCAATATTTGCGTCTAGAGCCTTTGCATTGAGGGCTATCTGAAAACAGCTGTGGCGCTGAAGTTGCCTGTGAATGTGGAGTTGGTGGCATGTGAAATCCGCATGTGGAGCATTCGTTTGTGTGGGATGCTGACCAAGCTTCATTTCAGTCCTAGGCACTCAAAGAGCACTCAGCATAGAGTGTGAAAACTGAGTTTCCTTGAGAGCTGCTTGGAAGCCTGATGGTGTGTGAAGTTAGTGAGCCAAATGGAGTTGTTCTCCCACAAGAACCACTCGGCTGATTCTTCTTCAATATGCCCTTCACCAACATGCAGTGTTTCCTTGATTGAATTAGCTCTCACACCAATATTTGCGTCTAGAGCCTTTGCTTTGAGGGCTATCTGAAAATGGCTGTGGCACTGAAGTTGCCTGTGAATGTGGAGTTGGTGGCATGTGAAACCCGCATGTGGAGCATTTGTTTGTGTGGGATGCTCTACCAGGTTCATTCCTAGATAATGCACTCAAAGGGCACTAAGCATAGAGTGTGAAAACTGAGTTTCCTTGAGAGCTGCTTGGAAGCCTGATGGTGTGTGAAGTTAGTGAGCCAAATGGAGTTGTTCTCCCACAAGAACCACTCGGCTGATCCTTCTTCAATATGCCCTTCACCAACATGCAGTGTTTCCTTGATTGAATTAGCTCTCACACCAATATTTGCGTCTAGAGCCTTTGCTTTGAGGGCTATCTGAAAATGGCTGTGGCACTGAAGTTGCCTGTGAATGTGGAGTTGGTGGCATGTGAAACCCGCATGTGAAGCATTCGTTTGTGTGGGATGCTCTACCAGGTTCATTCCTAGATAATGCACTCAAATGGCACTAAGCATAGAGTGTGAAAGCTGAGTTTCCTTGAGAGCTGCTTGGAAGCCTGATGGTGTGTGAAGTTAGTGAGCCAAATGGAGTTGTTCTCCCACAAGAACCACTCGGTTGATCCTTCTTCAATATGCCCTTCACCAACATGCAGTGTTTCCTTGATTGAATTAGCTCTCACACCAATATTTGCGTCTAGAGCCTTTGCATTGAGGGCTATCTGAAAACGGTTGTGGCGCTGAAGTTGCCTGTGAATGTGGAGTTGGTGGCATGTGAAACCCGCATGTGGAGCATTCGTAAGTGTGGGATGCTCTACCATGTTCATTCCTAGATAATGCACTCAAAGGGCACTAAGCATAGAGTGTAAAAACTGAGTTTCCTTGAGAGCTGCTTGGAAGCCTGATGGTGTGTGAAGTTAGTGAGCCAAATGGAGTTGTTCTCCCACAAGAACCACTCGGATGATCCTTCTTCAATATGCCCTTCACCAACATGCAGTGTTTCCTTGATTGAATTAGCTCTCACACCAATATTTGCGTCTAGAGCCTTTGCATTGAGGGCTATCTGAAAACGGCTGTGGCGCTGAAGTTGCCTGTGAATGTGGAGTTGGTGGCATGTGAAACCCGCATGTGGAGCATTCGTTTGTGTGGGATGCTGACCAAGCTTCATTTCAGTCCTAGGCACACAAAGAGCACTAAGCATAGAGTATGAAAACTGAGTTTCCTTGAGAGCTGCTTGGAAGCCTGATGGTGTGTGAAGTTAGTGAGCCAAATGGAGTTGTTCTCCCACAAGAACCACTCGGCTGATCCTTCTTCAATATGCCCTTCACCAACATGCAGTGTTTCCTTGATTGAATTAGCTCTCACACCAATATTTGCGTCTAGAGCCTTTGCATTGAGGGCTATCTGAAAACGGCTGTGGCGCTGAAGTTGCCTGTGAATGTGGAGTTGGTGGCATGTGAAACCCGCATGTGGAGCATTCGTTTGTGTGGGATGCTCTCCCAGCTTCATTTCAGTCCTAGGCACACAAAGGACATTAAGCATAGAGTGTGAAAACTGAGTTTCCTTGAGAGCTGCTTGGAAGCCTGATGGTGTGTGAAGTTAGTGAGCCAAATGGAGTTGTTCTCCCACAAGAACCACTCGGCTGATCCTTCTTCAATATGCCCTTCACCAACATGCAGTGTTTCCTTGATTGAATTAGCTCTCACACCAATATTTGCGTCTAGAGCCTTTGCATTGAGGGCTATCTGAAAACGGCTGTGGCGCTGAAGTTGCCTGTGAATGTGGAGTTGGTGGCATGTGAAACCCGCATGTGAAGCATTCGTTTGTGTGGGATGCTCTACCAGGTTCATTCCTAGATAATGCACTCAAAGGGCACTAAGCATAGAGTGTGAAAACTGAGTTTCCTTGAGAGCTGCTTGGAAGCCTGATGGTGTGTGAAGTTAGTGAGCCAAATGGAGTTGTTCTCCCACAAGAACCACTCGGCTGATCCTTCTTCAATATGCCCTTCACCAACATGCAGTGTTTCCTTGATTGAATTAGCTCTCACACCAATATTTGCGTCTAGAGCCTTTGCATTGAGGGCTATCTGAAAACGGCTGTGGCGCTGAAGTTGCCTGTGAATCTGGAGTTGGTGGCATGTGAAACCCGCATGTGGAGCATTCGTTTGTGTGGGATGCTCTACCAGGTTCATTCCTAGATAATGCACTCAAAGGGCACTAAGCATAGAGTGTGAAAACTGAGTTTCCTTGAGAGCTGCTTGGAAGCCTGATGGTGTGTGAAGTTAGTGAGCCAAATGGAGTTGTTCTCCCACAAGAACCACTCGGCTGATCCTTCTTCAATATGCCCTTCACCAACATGCAGTGTTTCCTTGATTGAATTAGCTCTCACACCAATATTTGCGTCTAGAGCCTTTGCATTGAGGGCTATCTGAAAACGGCTGTGGCGCTGAAGTTGCCTGTGAATGTGGAGTTGGTGGCATGTGAAACCCGCATGTGGAGCATTCGTTTGTGTGGGATGCTGACCAAGCTTCATTTCAGTCCTTGGCACACAAAGAGCACTAAGCATAGAGTATGAAAGCTGAGTTTCCTTGAGAGCTGCTTGGAAGCCTGATGGTGTGTGAAGTTAGTGAGCCAAATGGAGTTGTTCTCCCACAAGAACCACTCGGCTGATCCTTCTTCAATATGCCCTTCACCAACATGCAGTGTTTCCTTGATTGAATTAGCTCTCACACCAATATTTGCGTCTAGAGCCTTTGCATTGAGGGCTATCTGAAAACGGCTGTGGCGCTGAAGTTGCCTGTGAATGTGGAGTTGGTGGCATGTGAAACCCGCATGTGGAGCATTCGTTTGTGTGGGATGCTCTACCAGGTTCATTCCCAGATAATGCACTCAAAGGGCACTAAACATAGAGTGTGAAAACTGAGTTTCCTTGAGAGCTGCTTGGAAGCCTGATGGTGTGTGAAGTTAGTGAGCCAAATGGAGTTGTTCTCCCACAAGAACCACTCGGCTGATCCTTCTTCAATATGCCCTTCACCAACATGCAGTGTTTCCTTGATTGAATTAGCTCTCACACCAATATTTGCGTCTAGAGCCTTTGCATTGAGGGCTATCTGAAAACGGCTGTGGCGCTGAAGTTGCCTGTGAATGTGGAGTTGGTGGCATGTGAAACCCGCATGTGGAGCATTCGTTTGTGTGGGATGCTGACCAAGCTTCATTTCAGTCCTAGGCACACAAAGAGCACTAAGCATAGAGTGTGAAAACTGAGTTTCCTTGAGAGCTGCTTGGAAGCCTGATGGTGTGTGAAGTTAGTGAGCCAAATGGAGTTGTTCTCCCACAAGAACCACTCGGCTGATCCTTCTTCAATATGCCCTTCACCAACATGCAGTGTTTCCTTGATTGAATTAGCTCTCACACCAATATTTGCGTCTAGAGCCTTTGCATTGAGGGCTATCTGAAAACGGCTGTGGCGCTGAAGTTGCCTGTGAATGTGGAGTTGGTGGCATGTGAAACCCGCATGTGGAGCATTCGTTTGTGTGGGATGCTCTACCAGGTTCATTCCTAGATAATGCACTCAAATGGCACTAAGCATAGAGTGTGAAAACTGAGTTTCCTTGAGAGCTGCTTGGAAGCCTGATGGTGTGTGAAGTTAGTGAGCCAAATGGAGTTGTTCTCCCACAAGAACCACTCGGCTGATCCTTCTTCAATATGCCCTTCACCAACATGCAGTGTTTCCTTGATTGAATTAGCTCTCACACCAATATTTGCGTCTAGAGCCTTTGCATTGAGGGCTATCTGAAAACGGCTGTGGCGCTGAAGTTGCCTGTGAATGTGGAGTTGGTGGCATGTGAAACCCGCATGTGGAGCATTCGTTTGTGTGGGATGCTCTACCAGGTTCATTCCTAGATAATGCACTCAAAGGGCACTAAGCATAGAGTGTGAAAACTGAGTTTCCTTGAGAGCTGCTTGGAAGCCTGATGGTGTGTGAAGTTAGTGAGCCAAATGGAGTTGTTCTCCCACAAGAACCACTCGGCTGATCCTTCTTCAATATGCCCTTCACCAACATGCAGTGTTTCCTTGATTGAATTAGCTCTCACACCAATATTTGCGTCTAGAGCCTTTGCATTGAGGGCTATCTGAAAACGGCTGTGGCGCTGAAGTTGCCTGTGAATGTGGAGTTGGTGGCATGTGAAACCCGCATGTGGAGCATTCGTTTGTGTGGGATGCTGACCAAGCTTCATTTCAGTCCTTGGCACACAAAGAGCACTAAGCATAGAGTGTGAAATCTGAGTTTCCTTGAGAGCTGCTTGGAAGCCTGATGGTGTGTGAAGTTAGTGAGCCAAATGGAGTTGTTCTCCCACAAGAACCACTCGGCTGATCCTTCTTCAATATGCCCTTCACCAACATGCAGTGTTTCCTTGATTGAATTAGCTCTCACACCAATATTTGCGTCTAGAGCCTTTGCATTGAGGGCTATCTGAAAACGGCTGTGGCGCTGAAGTTGCCTGTGAATGTGGAGTTGGTGGCATGTGAAACCCGCATGTGGAGCATTCGTTTGTGTGGGATGCTCTACCAGGTTCATTCCTAGATAATGCACTCAAAGGGCACTAAGCATAGAGTGTGAAAACTGAGTTTCCTTGAGAGCTGCTTGGAAGCCTGATGGTGTGTGAAGTTAGTTAGCCAAATGGAGTTGTTCTCCCACAAGAACCACTCGGCTGATCCTTCTTCAATATGCCCTTCACCAACATGCAGTGTTTCCTTGATTGAATTAGCTCTCACACCAATATTTGCGTCTAGAGCCTTTGCATTGAGGGCTATCTGAAAACGGCTGTGGCGCTGAAGTTGCCTGTGAATGTGGAGTTGGTGGCATGTGAAACCCGCATGTGGAGCATTCGTTTGTGTGGGATGCTCTACCAGGTTCATTCCTAGATAATGCACTCAAAGGGCACTAAACATAGAGTGTGAAAACTGAGTTTCCTTGAGAGCTGCTTGGAAGCCTGATGGTGTGTGAAGTTAGTGAGCCAAATGGAGTTGTTCTCCCACAAGAACCACTCGGCTGATCCTTCTTCAATATGCCCTTCACCAACATGCAGTGTTTCCTTGATTGAATTAGCTCTCACACCAATATTTGCGTCTAGAGCCTTTGCATTGAGGGCTATCTGAAAATGGCTGTGGCGCTGAAGTTGCCTGTGAATGTGGAGTTGGTGGCATGTGAAACCCGCATGTGGAGCATTCGTTAATGTGGGATGCTCTACCAGGTTCATTCCTAGATAATGCACTCAAAGGGCACTAAACATAGAGTGTGAAAACTGAGTTTCCTTGAGAGCTGCTTGGAAGCCTGATGGTGTGTGAAGTTAGTGAGCCAAATGGAGTTGTTCTCCCACAAGAACCACTCGGGTGATCCTTCTTCAATATGCCCTTCACCAACATGCAGTGTTTCCTTGATTGAATTAGCTCTCACACCAATATTTGCGTCTAGAGCCTTTGCATTGAGGGCTATCTGAAAACAGCTGTGGCGCTGAAGTTGCCTGTGAATGTGGAGTTGGTGGCATGTGAAACCCGCATGTGGAGCATTCGTTTGTGTGGGATGCTGACCAAGCTTCATTTCAGTCCTAGGCACACAAAGAGCACTAAGCATAGAGTGTGAAAACTGAGTTTCCTTGAGAGCTGCTTGGAAGCCTGATGGTGTGTGAAGTTAGTGAGCCAAATGGAGTTGTTCTCCCACAAGAACCACTCGGCTGATCCTTCTTCAATATGCCCTTCACCAACATGCAGTGTTTCCTTGATTGAATTAGCTCTCACACCAATATTTGCGTCTAGAGCCTTTGCATTGAGGGCTATCTGAAAACGGCTGTGGCGCTGAAGTTGCCTGTGAATGTGGAGTTGGTGGCATGTGAAACCCGCATGTGGAGCATTCGTTTGTGTGGGATGCTCTACCAGGTTCATTCCTAGATAATGCACTCAAAGGGCACTAAGCATAGAGTGTGAAAACTGAGTTTCCTTGAGAGCTGCTTGGAAGCCTGATGGTGTGTGAAGTTAGTGAGCCAAATGGAGTTGTTCTCCCACAAGAACCACTCGGCTGATCCTTCTTCAATATGCCCTTCACCAACATGCAGTGTTTCCTTGATTGAATTAGCTCTCACACCAATATTTGCGTCTAGAGCCTTTGCATTGAGGGCTATCTGAAAACGGCTGTGGCACTGAAGTTGCCTGTGAATGTGGAGTTGGTGGCATGTGAAACCCGCATGTGGAGCATTCGTTCGTGTGGGATGCTCTACCAGGTTCATTCCCAGATAATGCACTCAAAGGGCACTAAGCATAGAGTGTGAAAACTGAGTTTCCTTGAGAGCTGCTTGGAAGCCTGATGGTGTGTCAAGTTAGTGAGCCAAATGGAGTTGTTCTCCCACAAGAACCACTCGGCTGATCCTTCTTCAATATGCCCTTCATCAACATGCAGTGTTTCCTTGATTGAATTAGCTCTCACACCAATATTTGCGTCTAGAGCCTTTGCATTGAGGGCTATCTGAAAACGGCTGTGGCGCTGAAGTTGCCTGTGAATGTGGAGTTGGTGGCATGTGAAACCCGCATGTGGAGCATTCGTTAATGTGGGATGCTCTCCCAGCTTCATTCCTAGATAATGCACTCAAAGGGCACTAAGCATAGAGTGTGAAAACTGAGTTTCCTTGAGAGCTGCTTGGAAGCCTGATGGTGTGTGAAGTTAGTGAGCCAAATGGAGTTGTTCTCCCACAAGAACCACTCGGCTGATCCTTCTTCAATATGCCCTTCACCAACATGCAGTGTTTCCTTGATTGAATTAGCTCTCACACCAATATTTGCGTCTAGAGCCTTTGCATTGAGGGCTATCTGAAAACGGCTGTGGCGCTGAAGTTGCCTGTGAATGTGGAGTTGGTGGCATGTGAAACCCGCATGTGGAGCATTCGTTTGTGTGGGATGCTGACCAAGCTTCATTTCAGTCCTAGGCACACAAAGAGCACTAAGCATAGAGTATGAAAACTGAGTTTCCTTGAGAGCTGCTTGGAAGCCTGATGGTGTGTGAAGTTAGTGAGCCAAATGGAGTTGTTCTCCCACAAGAACCACTCGGCTGATCCTTCTTCAATATGCCCTTCACCAACATGCAGTGTTTCCTTGATTGAATTAGCTCTCACACCAATATTTGCGTCTAGAGCCTTTGCATTGAGGGCTATCTGAAAACGGCTGTGGCGCTGAAGTTGCCTGTGAATGTGGAGTTGGTGGCATGTGAAACCCGCATGTGGAGCATTCGTTTCTGTGGGATGCTCTACCAGGTTCATTCCTAGATAATGCACTCAAAGGGCACTAAGCATAGAGTGTGAAAACTGAGTTTCCTTGAGAGCTGCTTGGAAGCCTGATGGTGTGTGAAGTTAGTGAGCCAAATGGAGTTGTTCTCCCACAAGAACCACTCGGCTGATCCTTCTTCAATATGCCCTTCACCAACATGCAGTGTTTCCTTGATTGAATTAGCTCTCACACCAATATTTGCGTCTAGAGCCTTTGCATTGAGGGCTATCTGAAAACGGCTGTGGCGCTGAAGTTGCCTGTGAATGTGGAGTTGGTGGCATGTGAAACCCGCATGTGGAGCATTCGTTTGTGTGGGATGCTCTACCAGGTTCCTTCCTAGATAATGCACTCAAAGAGCACTAAGCATAGAGTGTGAAAACTGAGTTTCCTTGAGAGCTGCTTGGAAGCCTGATGGTGTGTGAAGTTAGTGAGCCAAATGGAGTTGTTCTCCCACAAGAACCACTCGGCTGATCCTTCTTCAATATGCCCTTCACCAACATGCAGTGTTTCCTTGATTGAATTAGCTCTCACACCAATATTTGCGTCTAGAGCCTTTGCATTGAGGGCTATCTGAAAACGGCTGTGGCGCTGAAGTTGCCTGTGAATGTGGAGTTGGTGGCATGTGAAACCCGCATGTGGAGCATTCGTTTGTGTGGGATGCTCTACCAGGTTCATTCCTAGATAATGCACTCAAAGGGCACTAAGCATAGAGTGTGAAAACTGAGTTTCCTTGAGAGCTGCTTGGAAGCCTGATGGTGTGTGAAGTTAGTGAGCCAAATGGAGTTGTTCTCCCACAAGAACCACTCGGCTGATCCTTCTTCAATATGCCCTTCACCAACATGCAGTGTTTCCTTGATTGAATTAGCTCTCACACCAATATTTGCGTCTAGAGCCTTTGCATTGAGGGCTATCTGAAAACGGCTGTGGCGCTGAAGTTGCCTGTGAATGTGGAGTTGGTGACATGTGAAACCCGCATGTGGAGCATTCGTTTGTGTGGGATGCTGACCAAGCTTCATTTCAGTCCTAGGCACACAAAGAGCACTAAGCATAGAGTGTGAAAACTGAGTTTCCTTGAGAGCTGCTTGGAAGCCTGATGGTGTGTGAAGTTAGTGAGCCAAATGGAGTTGTTCTCCCACAAGAACCACTCGGCTGATCCTTCTTCAATATGCCCTTCACCAACATGCAGTGTTTCCTTGATTGAATTAGCTCTCACACAAATATTTGCGTCTAGAGCCTTTGCATTGAGGGCTATCTGAAAACGGCTGTGGCGCTGAAGTTGCCTGTGAATGTGGAGTTGGTGGCATGTGAAACCCGCATGTGGAGCATTCGTTTGTGTTGGATGCTCTACCAGGTTCATTCCTAGATAATGCACTCAAACGGCACTAAGCATAGAGTGTGAAAACTGAGTTTCCTTGAGAGCTGCTTGGAAGCCTGATGGTGTGTGAAGTTAGTGAGCCAAATGGAGTTGTTCTCCCACAAGAACCACTCGGCTGATCCTTCTTCAATATGCCCTTCACCAACATGCAGTGTTTCCTTGATTGAATTAGCTCTCACACCAATATTTGCGTCTAGAGCCTTTGCATTGAGGGCTATCTGAAAACGGCTGTGGCGCTGAAGTTGCCTGTGAATGTGGAGTTGGTGGCATGTGAAACCCGCATGTGGAGCATTCGTTTGTGTGGGATGCTCTACCAGGTTCATTCCTAGATAATGCACTCAAATGGCACTAAACATAGAGTGTGAAAACTGAGTTTCCTTGAGAGCTGCTTGGAAGCCTGATGGTGTGTGAAGTTAGTGAGCCAAATGGAGTTGTTCTCCCACAAGAACCACTCGGCTGATCCTTCTTCAATATGCCCTTCACCAACATGCAGTGTTTCCTTGATTGAATTAGCTCTCACACCAATATTTGCGTCTAGAGCCTTTGCATTGAGGGCTATCTGAAAAGGGCTGTGGCGCTGAAGTTGCCTGTGAATGTGGAGTTGGTGGCATGTGAAACCCGCATGTGGAGCATTCGTAAGTGTGGGATGCTCTACCAGGTTCATTCCTAGATAATGCACTCAAAGGGCACTAAACATAGAGTGTGAAAACTGAGTTTCCTTGAGAGCTGCTTGGAAGCCTGATGGTGTGTGAAGTTAGTGAGCCAAATGGAGTTGTTCTCCCACAAGAACCACTCGGCTGATCCTTCTTCAATATGCCCTTCACCAACATGCAGTGTTTCCTTGATTGAATTAGCTCTCACACCAATATTTGCGTCTAGAGCCTTTGCATTGAGGGCTATCTGAAAACGGCTGTGGCGCTGAAGTTGCCTGTGAATGTGGAGTTGGTGGCATGTGAAACCCGCATGTGGAGCATTCGTTTGTGTGGGATGCTCTACCAGGTTCATTTCAGTCCTAGCCATACAAAGGGCACTAAGCATAGAGTGTGAAAACTGAGTTTCCTTGAGAGCTGCTTGGAAGCCTGATGGTGTGTGAAGTTAGTGAGCCAAATGGAGTTGTTCTCCCACAAGAACCACTCGGCTGATCCTTCTTCAATATGCCCTTCACCAACATGCAGTGTTTCCCTGATTGAATTAGCTCTCACATCAATATTTGCGTCTAGAGCCTTTGCATTGAGGGCTATCTGAAAACGGCTGTGGCGCTGAAGTTGCCTGTGAATGTGGAGTTGGTGGCATGTGAAACCCGCATGTGAAGCATTCGTTTGTGTGGGATGCTCTACCAGGTTCATTCCTAGATAATGCACTCAAACGGCACTAAGCATAGAGTGTGAAAACTGAGTTTCCTTGAGAGCTGCTTGGAAGCCTGATGGTGTGTGAAGTTAGTGAGCCAAATGGAGTTGTTCTCCCACAAGAACCACTCGGCTGATCCTTCTTCAATATGCCCTTCACCAACATGCAGTGTTTCCTTGATTGAATTAGCTCTCACACCAATATTTGCGTCTAGAGCCTTTGCATTGAGGGCTATCTGAAAACGGCTGTGGCGCTGAAGTTGCCTGTGAATGTGGAGTTGGTGGCATGTGAAACCCGCATGTGGAGCATTCGTTTGTGTGGGATGCTCTACCAGGTTCATTCCTAGATAATGCACTCAAATGGCACTAAACATAGAGTGTGAAAACTGAGTTTCCTTGAGAGCTGCTTGGAAGCCTGATGGTGTGTGAAGTTAGTGAGCCAAATGGAGTTGTTCTCCCACAAGAACCACTCGGCTGATCCTTCTTCAATATGCCCTTCACCAACATGCAGTGTTTCCTTGATTGAATTAGCTCTCACACCAATATTTGCGTCTAGAGCCTTTGCATTGAGGGCTATCTGAAAACGGCTGTGGCGCTGAAGTTGCCTGTGAATGTGGAGTTGGTGGCATGTGAAACCCG
Organism: Ochotona princeps; assembly: GCF_030435755.1. Classification (NCBI taxonomy): domain Eukaryota; kingdom Metazoa; phylum Chordata; class Mammalia; order Lagomorpha; family Ochotonidae; genus Ochotona; species Ochotona princeps. The sequence goes on along the minus strand of NW_026701070.1, from coordinate 60,926 downwards.
CATGTGGAGCATTCGTTTGTGTGGGATGCTCTACCAGGTTCATTCCTAGATAATGCACTCAAAGGGCACTAAACATAGAGTGTGAAAACTGAGTTTCCTTGAGAGCTGCTTGGAAGCCTGATGGTGTGTGAAGTTAGTGAGCCAAATGGAGTTGTTCTCCCACAAGAACCACTCGGCTGATCCTTCTTCAATATGCCCTTCACCAACATGCAGTGTTTCCTTGATTGAATTAGCTCTCACACCAATATTTGCGTCTAGAGCCTTTGCATTGAGGGCTATCTGAAAACGGCTGTGGCGCTGAAGTTGCCTGTGAATGTGGAGTTGGTGGCATGTGAAACCCGCATGTGGAGCATTCGTTTGTGTGGGATGCTCTACCAGGTTCATTTCAGTCCTAGCCATACAAAGGGCACTAAGCATAGAGTGTGAAAACTGAGTTTCCTTGAGAGCTGCTTGTAAGCCTGATGGTGTGTGAAGTTAGTGAGCCAAATGGAGTTGTTCTCCCACAAGAACCACTCGGCTGATCCTTCTTCAATATGCCCTTCACCAACATGCAGTGTTTCCCTGATTGAATTAGCTCTCACATCAATATTTGCGTCTAGAGCCTTTGCATTGAGGGCTATCTGAAAACGGCTGTGGCGCTGAAGTTGCCTGTGAATGTGGAGTTGGTGGCATGTGAAACCCGCATGTGAAGCATTCGTTTGTGTGGGATGCTCTACCAGGTTCATTCCTAGATAATGCACTCAAAGGGCACTAAGCATAGAGTGTGAAAACTGAGTTTCCTTGAGAGCTGCTTGGAAGCCTGATGGTGTGTGAAGTTAGTGAGCCAAATGGAGTTGTTCTCCCACAAGAACCACTCGGCTGATCCTTCTTCAATATGCCCTTCACCAACATGCAGTGTTTCCCTGATTGAATTAGCTCTCACATCAATATTTGCATCTAGAGCCTTTGCAGTGAGGGCTATCTGAAAACGGCTGTGGCGCTGAAGTTGCCTGTGAATCTGGAGTTGGTGACATGTGAAACCCGCATGTGGAGCATTCGTTTGTGTGGGATGCTCTACCAGGTTCATTCCTAGATAATGCACTCAAAAGGAACTAAACATAGAGTGTGAAAACTGAGTTTCCTTGAGAGCTGCTTGGAAGCCTGATGGTGTGTGAAGTTAGTGAGCCAAATGGAGTTGTTCTCCCACAAGAACCACTCGGCTGATCCTTCTTCAATATGCCCTTCACCAACATGCAGTGTTTCCTTGATTGAATTAGCTCTCACACCAATATTTGCGTCTAGAGCCTTTGCATTGAGGGCTATCTGAAAACGGCTGTGGCGCTGAAGTTGCCTGTGAATGTGGAGTTGGTGGCATGTGAAACCCGCATGTGGAGCATTCGTTTGTGTGGGATGCTCTACCAGGTTCATTCCTAGATAATGCACTCAAAGGGCACTAAGCATAGAGTGTGAAAACTGAGTTTCCTTGAGAGCTGCTTGGAAGCCTGATGGTGTGTGAAGTTAGTGAGCCAAATGGAGTTGTTCTCCCACAAGAACCACTCGGCTGATCCTTCTTCAATATGCCCTTCACCAACATGCAGTGTTTCCTTGATTGAATTAGCTCTCACACCAATATTTGCGTCTAGAGCCTTTGCATTGAGGGCTATCTGAAAACGGCTGTGGCGCTGAAGTTGCCTGTGAATGTGGAGTTGGTGACATGTGAAACCCGCATGTGGAGCATTCGTTTGTGTGGGATGCTGACCAAGCTTCATTTCAGTCCTAGGCACACAAAGAGCACTAAGCATAGAGTGTGAAAACTGAGTTTCCTTGAGAGCTGCTTGGAAGCCTGATGGTGTGTGAAGTTAGTGAGCCAAATGGAGTTGTTCTCCCACAAGAACCACTCGGCTGATCCTTCTTCAATATGCCCTTCACCAACATGCAGTGTTTCCTTGATTGAATTAGCTCTCACACAAATATTTGCGTCTAGAGCCTTTGCATTGAGGGCTATCTGAAAACGGCTGTGGCGCTGAAGTTGCCTGTGAATGTGGAGTTGGTGGCATGTGAAACCCGCATGTGGAGCATTCGTTTGTGTTGGATGCTCTACCAGGTTCATTCCTAGATAATGCACTCAAACAGCACTAAGCATAGAGTGTGAAAACTGAGTTTCCTTGAGAGCTGCTTGGAAGCCTGATGGTGTGTGAAGTTAGTGAGCCAAATGGAGTTGTTCTCCCACAAGAACCACTCGGCTGATCCTTCTTCAATATGCCCTTCACCAACATGCAGTGTTTCCTTGATTGAATTAGCTCTCACACCAATATTTGCGTCTAGAGCCTTTGCATTGAGGGCTATCTGAAAACGGCTGTGGCGCTGAAGTTGCCTGTGAATGTGGAGTTGGTGGCATGTGAAACCCGCATGTGGAGCATTCGTTTGTGTGGGATGCTCTACCAGGTTCATTCCTAGATAATGCACTCAAATGGCACTAAACATAGAGTGTGAAAACTGAGTTTCCTTGAGAGCTGCTTGGAAGCCTGATGGTGTGTGAAGTTAGTGAGCCAAATGGAGTTGTTCTCCCACAAGAACCACTCGGCTGATCCTTCTTCAATATGCCCTTCACCAACATGCAGTGTTTCCTTGATTGAATTAGCTCTCACACCAATATTTGCGTCTAGAGCCTTTGCATTGAGGGCTATCTGAAAACGGCTGTGGCGCTGAAGTTGCCTGTGAATGTGGAGTTGGTGGCATGTGAAACCCGCATGTGGAGCATTCGTTTGTGTGGGATGCTCTACCAGGTTCATTCCTAGATAATGCACTCAAAGGGCACTAAACATAGAGTGTGAAAACTGAGTTTCCTTGAGAGCTGCTTGGAAGCCTGATGGTGTGTGAAGTTAGTGAGCCAAATGGAGTTGTTCTCCCACAAGAACCACTCGGCTGATCCTTCTTCAATATGCCCTTCACCAACATGCAGTGTTTCCTTGATTGAATTAGCTCTCACACCAATATTTGCGTCTAGAGCCTTTGCATTGAGGGCTATCTGAAAACGGCTGTGGCGCTGAAGTTGCCTGTGAATGTGGAGTTGGTGGCATGTGAAACCCGCATGTGGAGCATTCGTTTGTGTGGGATGCTCTACCAGGTTCATTTCAGTCCTAGCCATACAAAGGGCACTAAGCATAGAGTGTGAAAACTGAGTTTCCTTGAGAGCTGCTTGGAAGCCTGATGGTGTGTGAAGTTAGTGAGCCAAATGGAGTTGTTCTCCCACAAGAACCACTCGGCTGATCCTTCTTCAATATGCCCTTCACCAACATGCAGTGTTTCCCTGATTGAATTAGCTCTCACATCAATATTTGCGTCTAGAGCCTTTGCATTGAGGGCTATCTGAAAACGGCTGTGGCGCTGAAGTTGCCTGTGAATGTGGAGTTGGTGGCATGTGAAACCCGCATGTGAAGCATTCGTTTGTGTGGGATGCTCTACCAGGTTCATTCCTAGATAATGCACTCAAACGGCACTAAGCATAGAGTGTGAAAACTGAGTTTCCTTGAGAGCTGCTTGGAAGCCTGATGGTGTGTGAAGTTAGTGAGCCAAATGGAGTTGTTCTCCCACAAGAACCACTCGGCTGATCCTTCTTCAATATGCCCTTCACCAACATGCAGTGTTTCCTTGATTGAATTAGCTCTCACACCAATATTTGCGTCTAGAGCCTTTGCATTGAGGGCTATCTGAAAACGGCTGTGGCGCTGAAGTTGCCTGTGAATGTGGAGTTGGTGGCATGTGAAACCCGCATGTGGAGCATTCGTTTGTGTGGGATGCTCTACCAGGTTCATTCCTAGATAATGCACTCAAATGGCACTAAACATAGAGTGTGAAAACTGAGTTTCCTTGAGAGCTGCTTGGAAGCCTGATGGTGTGTGAAGTTAGTGAGCCAAATGGAGTTGTTCTCCCACAAGAACCACTCGGCTGATCCTTCTTCAATATGCCCTTCACCAACATGCAGTGTTTCCTTGATTGAATTAGCTCTCACACCAATATTTGCGTCTAGAGCCTTTGCATTGAGGGCTATCTGAAAACGGCTGTGGCGCTGAAGTTGCCTGTGAATGTGGAGTTGGTGGCATGTGAAACCCGCATGTGGAGCATTCGTTTGTGTGGGATGCTCTACCAGGTTCATTCCTAGATAATGCACTCAAAGGGCACTAAACATAGAGTGTGAAAACTGAGTTTCCTTGAGAGCTGCTTGGAAGCCTGATGGTGTGTGAAGTTAGTGAGCCAAATGGAGTTGTTCTCCCACAAGAACCACTCGGCTGATCCTTCTTCAATATGCCCTTCACCAACATGCAGTGTTTCCTTGATTGAATTAGCTCTCACACCAATATTTGCGTCTAGAGCCTTTGCATTGAGGGCTATCTGAAAACGGCTGTGGCGCTGAAGTTGCCTGTGAATGTGGAGTTGGTGGCATGTGAAACCCGCATGTGGAGCATTCGTTTGTGTGGGATGCTCTACCAGGTTCATTTCAGTCCTAGCCATACAAAGGGCACTAAGCATAGAGTGTGAAAACTGAGTTTCCTTGAGAGCTGCTTGTAAGCCTGATGGTGTGTGAAGTTAGTGAGCCAAATGGAGTTGTTCTCCCACAAGAACCACTCGGCTGATCCTTCTTCAATATGCCCTTCACCAACATGCAGTGTTTCCCTGATTGAATTAGCTCTCACATCAATATTTGCGTCTAGAGCCTTTGCATTGAGGGCTATCTGAAAACGGCTGTGGCGCTGAAGTTGCCTGTGAATGTGGAGTTGGTGGCATGTGAAACCCGCATGTGAAGCATTCGTTTGTGTGGGATGCTCTACCAGGTTCATTCCTAGATAATGCACTCAAAGGGCACTAAGCATAGAGTGTGAAAACTGAGTTTCCTTGAGAGCTGCTTGGAAGCCTGATGGTGTGTGAAGTTAGTGAGCCAAATGGAGTTGTTCTCCCACAAGAACCACTCGGCTGATCCTTCTTCAATATGCCCTTCACCAACATGCAGTGTTTCCCTGATTGAATTAGCTCTCACATCAATATTTGCATCTAGAGCCTTTGCAGTGAGGGCTATCTGAAAACGGCTGTGGCGCTGAAGTTGCCTGTGAATCTGGAGTTGGTGACATGTGAAACCCGCATGTGGAGCATTCGTTTGTGTGGGATGCTCTACCAGGTTCATTCCTAGATAATGCACTCAAAAGGAACTAAACATAGAGTGTGAAAACTGAGTTTCCTTGAGAGCTGCTTGGAAGCCTGATGGTGTGTGAAGTTAGTGAGCCAAATGGAGTTGTTCTCCCACAAGAACCACTCGGCTGATCCTTCTTCAATATGCCCTTCACCAACATGCAGTGTTTCCTTGATTGAATTAGCTCTCACACCAATATTTGCGTCTAGAGCCTTTGCATTGAGGGCTATCTGAAAACGGCTGTGGCGCTGAAGTTGCCTGTGAATGTGGAGTTGGTGGCATGTGAAACCCGCATGTGGAGCATTCGTTTGTGTGGGATGCTCTACCAGGTTCATTCCTAGATAATGCACTCAAAGGGCACTAAGCATAGAGTGTGAAAACTGAGTTTCCTTGAGAGCTGCTTGGAAGCCTGATGGTGTGTGAAGTTAGTGAGCCAAATGGAGTTGTTCTCCCACAAGAACCACTCGGCTGATCCTTCTTCAATATGCCCTTCACCAACATGCAGTGTTTCCTTGATTGAATTAGCTCTCACACCAATATTTGCGTCTAGAGCCTTTGCATTGAGGGCTATCTGAAAACGGCTGTGGCGCTGAAGTTGCCTGTGAATGTGGAGTTGGTGACATGTGAAACCCGCATGTGGAGCATTCGTTTGTGTGGGATGCTGACCAAGCTTCATTTCAGTCCTAGGCACACAAAGAGCACTAAGCATAGAGTGTGAAAACTGAGTTTCCTTGAGAGCTGCTTGGAAGCCTGATGGTGTGTGAAGTTAGTGAGCCAAATGGAGTTGTTCTCCCACAAGAACCACTCGGCTGATCCTTCTTCAATATGCCCTTCACCAACATGCAGTGTTTCCTTGATTGAATTAGCTCTCACACAAATATTTGCGTCTAGAGCCTTTGCATTGAGGGCTATCTGAAAACGGCTGTGGCGCTGAAGTTGCCTGTGAATGTGGAGTTGGTGGCATGTGAAACCCGCATGTGGAGCATTCGTTTGTGTTGGATGCTCTACCAGGTTCATTCCTAGATAATGCACTCAAACGGCACTAAGCATAGAGTGTGAAAACTGAGTTTCCTTGAGAGCTGCTTGGAAGCCTGATGGTGTGTGAAGTTAGTGAGCCAAATGGAGTTGTTCTCCCACAAGAACCACTCGGCTGATCCTTCTTCAATATGCCCTTCACCAACATGCAGTGTTTCCTTGATTGAATTAGCTCTCACACCAATATTTGCGTCTAGAGCCTTTGCATTGAGGGCTATCTGAAAACGGCTGTGGCGCTGAAGTTGCCTGTGAATGTGGAGTTGGTGGCATGTGAAACCCGCATGTGGAGCATTCGTTTGTGTGGGATGCTCTACCAGGTTCATTCCTAGATAATGCACTCAAATGGCACTAAACATAGAGTGTGAAAACTGAGTTTCCTTGAGAGCTGCTTGGAAGCCTGATGGTGTGTGAAGTTAGTGAGCCAAATGGAGTTGTTCTCCCACAAGAACCACTCGGCTGATCCTTCTTCAATATGCCCTTCACCAACATGCAGTGTTTCCTTGATTGAATTAGCTCTCACACCAATATTTGCGTCTAGAGCCTTTGCATTGAGGGCTATCTGAAAACGGCTGTGGCGCTGAAGTTGCCTGTGAATGTGGAGTTGGTGGCATGTGAAACCCGCATGTGGAGCATTCGTTTGTGTGGGATGCTCTACCAGGTTCATTCCTAGATAATGCACTCAAAGGGCACTAAACATAGAGTGTGAAAACTGAGTTTCCTTGAGAGCTGCTTGGAAGCCTGATGGTGTGTGAAGTTAGTGAGCCAAATGGAGTTGTTCTCCCACAAGAACCACTCGGCTGATCCTTCTTCAATATGCCCTTCACCAACATGCAGTGTTTCCTTGATTGAATTAGCTCTCACACCAATATTTGCGTCTAGAGCCTTTGCATTGAGGGCTATCTGAAAACGGCTGTGGCGCTGAAGTTGCCTGTGAATGTGGAGTTGGTGGCATGTGAAACCCGCATGTGGAGCATTCGTTTGTGTGGGATGCTCTACCAGGTTCATTTCAGTCCTAGCCATACAAAGGGCACTAAGCATAGAGTGTGAAAACTGAGTTTCCTTGAGAGCTGCTTGGAAGCCTGATGGTGTGTGAAGTTAGTGAGCCAAATGGAGTTGTTCTCCCACAAGAACCACTCGGCTGATCCTTCTTCAATATGCCCTTCACCAACATGCAGTGTTTCCCTGATTGAATTAGCTCTCACATCAATATTTGCGTCTAGAGCCTTTGCATTGAGGGCTATCTGAAAACGGCTGTGGCGCTGAAGTTGCCTGTGAATGTGGAGTTGGTGGCATGTGAAACCCGCATGTGAAGCATTCGTTTGTGTGGGATGCTCTACCAGGTTCATTCCTAGATAATGCACTCAAAGGGCACTAAGCATAGAGTGTGAAAACTGAGTTTCCTTGAGAGCTGCTTGGAAGCCTGATGGTGTGTGAAGTTAGTGAGCCAAATGGAGTTGTTCTCCCACAAGAACCACTCGGCTGATCCTTCTTCAATATGCCCTTCACCAACATGCAGTGTTTCCCTGATTGAATTAGCTCTCACATCAATATTTGCATCTAGAGCCTTTGCAGTGAGGGCTATCTGAAAACGGCTGTGGCGCTGAAGTTGCCTGTGAATCTGGAGTTGGTGACATGTGAAACCCGCATGTGGAGCATTCGTTTGTGTGGGATGCTCTACCAGGTTCATTCCTAGATAATGCACTCAAAAGGAACTAAACATAGAGTGTGAAAACTGAGTTTCCTTGAGAGCTGCTTGGAAGCCTGATGGTGTGTGAAGTTAGTGAGCCAAATGGAGTTGTTCTCCCACAAGAACCACTCGGCTGATCCTTCTTCAATATGCCCTTCACCAACATACAGTGTTTCCTTGATTGAATTAGCTCTCACACCAATATTTGCGTCTAGAGCCTTTGCATTGAGGGCTATCTGAAAACGGCTGTGGCGCTGAAGTTGCCTGTGAATGTGGAGTTGGTGGCATGTGAAACCCGCATGTGGAGCATTCGTTTGTGTGGGATGCTCTACCAGGTTCATTCCTAGATAATGCACTCAAAGGGCACTAAGCATAGAGTGTGAAAACTGAGTTTCCTTGAGAGCTGCTTGGAAGCCTGATGGTGTGTGAAGTTAGTGAGCCAAATGGAGTTGTTCTCCCACAAGAACCACTTGGCTGATCCTTCTTCAATATGCCCTTCACCAACATGCAGTGTTTCCTTGATTGAATTAGCTCTCACACCAATATTTGCGTCTAGAGCCTTTGCATTGAGGGCTATCTGAAAACGGCTGTGGCGCTGAAGTTGCCTGTGAATGTGGAGTTGGTGACATGTGAAACCCGCATGTGGAGCATTCGTTTGTGTGGGATGCTGACCAAGCTTCATTTCAGTCCTAGGCACACAAAGAGCACTAAGCATAGAGTGTGAAAACTGAGTTTCCTTGAGAGCTGCTTGGAAGCCTGATGGTGTGTGAAGTTAGTGAGCCAAATGGAGTTGTTCTCCCACAAGAACCACTCGGCTGATCCTTCTTCAATATGCCCTTCACCAACATGCAGTGTTTCCTTGATTGAATTAGCTCTCACACAAATATTTGCGTCTAGAGCCTTTGCATTGAGGGCTATCTGAAAACGGCTGTGGCGCTGAAGTTGCCTGTGAATTTGGAGTTGGTGGCATGTGAAACCCGCATGTGGAGCATTCGTTTGTGTGGGATGCTCTACCAGGTTCATTCCTAGATAATGCACTCAAACGGCACTAAGCATAGAGTGTGAAAACTGAGTTTCCTTGAGAGCTGCTTGGAAGCCTGATGGTGTGTGAAGTTAGTGAGCCAAATGGAGTTGTTCTCCCACAAGAACCACTCGGCTGATCCTTCTTCAATATGCCCTTCACCAACATGCAGTGTTTCCTTGATTGAATTAGCTCTCACACCAATATTTGCGTCTAGAGCCTTTGCATTGAGGGCTATCTGAAAACGGCTGTGGCGCTGAAGTTGCCTGTGAATGTGGAGTTGGTGGCATGTGAAACCCGCATGTGGAGCATTCGTTTGTGTGGGATGCTCTACCAGGTTCATTCCTAGATAATGCACTCAAAGGGCACTAAGCATAGAGTGTGAAAACTGAGTTTCCTTGAGAGCTGCTTGGAAGCCTGATGGTGTGTGAAGTTAGTGAGCCAAGTGGAGTTGTTCTCCCACAAGAACCACTCGGCTGATCCTTCTTCAATATGCCCTTCACCAACATGCAGTGTTTCCTTGATTGAATTAGCTCTCACACCAATATTTGCGTCTAGAGCCTTTGCATTGAGGGCTATCTGAAAACGGCTGTGGCGCTGAAGTTGCCTGTGAATGTGGAGTTGGTGACATGTGAAACCCGCATGTGGAGCATTCGTTTGTGTGGGATGCTGACCAAGCTTCATTTCAGTCCTAGGCACACAAAGAGCACTAAGCATAGAGTGTGAAAACTGAGTTTCCTTGAGAGCTGCTTGGAAGCCTGATGGTGTGTGAAGTTAGTGAGCCAAATGGAGTTGTTCTCCCACAAGAACCACTCGGCTGATCCTTCTTCAATATGCCCTTCACCAACATGCAGTGTTTCCTTGATTGAATTAGCTCTCACACCAATATTTGCGTCTAGAGCCTTTGCATTGAGGGCTATCTGAAAACGGCTGTGGCGCTGAAGTTGCCTGTGAATGTGGAGTTGGTGGCATGTGAAACCCGCATGTGGAGCATTCGTTTGTGTGGGATGCTCTACCAGGTTCATTCCTAGATAATGCACTCAAAGGGCACTAAGCATAGAGTGTGAAAACTGAGTTTCCTTGAGAGCTGCTTGGAAGCCTGATGGTGTGTGAAGTTAGTGAGCCAAATGGAGTTGTTCTCCCACAAGAACCACTCGGCTGATCCTTCTTCAATATGCCCTTCACCAACATGCAGTGTTTCCTTGATTGAATTAGCTCTCACACCAATATTTGCGTCTAGAGCCTTTGCATTGAGGGCTATCTGAAAACGGTTGTGGCGCTGAAGTTGCCTGTGAATGTGGAGTTGGTGGCATGTGAAACCCGCATGTGGAGCATTCGTTTGTGTGGGATGCTCTACCAGCTTCATTCCCAGATAATGCACTCAAAGGGCACTAAACATAGAGTGTGAAAACTGAGTTTCCTTGAGAGCTGCTTGGAAGCCTGATGGTGTGTGAAGTTAGTGAGCCAAATGGAGTTGTTCTCCCACAAGAACCACTCGGCTGATCCTTCTTCAATATGCCCTTCACCAACATGCAGTGTTTCCTTGATTGAATTAGCTCTCACACCAATATTTGCGTCTAGAGCCTTTGCATTGAGGGCTATCTGAAAACGGCTGTGGCGCTGAAGTTGCCTGTGAATGTGGAGTTGGTGGCATGTGAAACCCGCATGTGGAGCATTCGTTAATGTGGGATGCTCTACCAGCTTCATTCCTAGATAATGCACTCAAAGGGCACTAAACATAGAGTGTGAAAACTGAGTTTCCTTGAGAGCTGCTTGGAAGCCTGATGGTGTGTGAAGTTAGTGAGCCAAATGGAGTTGTTCTCCCACAAGAACCACTCGGCTGATCCTTCTTCAATATGCCCTTCACCAACATGCAGTGCTTCCTTGATTGAATTAGCTCTCACACCAATATTTGCATCTAGAGCCTTTGCATTGAGGGCTATCTGAAAACGGCTGTGGCGCTGAAGTTGCCTGTGAATGTGGAGTTGGTGGCATGTGAAACCCGCATGTGGAGCCTTCGTTTGTGTTGGATGCTGACCAAGCTTCATTTCAGTCCTAGGCACACAAAGAGCACTAAGCATAGAGTGTGAAAACTGAGTTTCCTTGAGAGCTGCTTGGAAGCCTGATGGTGTGTGAAGTTAGTTAGCCAAATGGAGTTGTTCTCCCACAAGAACCACTCGGCTGATCCTTCTTCAATATGCCCTTCACCAACATGCAGTATTTCCTTGATTGAATTAGCTCTCACACCAATATTTGCGTCTAGAGCCTTTGCATTGAGGGCTATCTGAAAACGGCTGTGGCGCTGAAGTTGCCTGTGAATGTGGAGTTGGTGGCATGTGAAACCCGCATGTGGAGCATTCGTTTGTGTGGGATGCTCTACCAGGTTCATTCCCAGATAATGCACTCAAAGGGCACTAAGCATAGAGTGTGAAAACTGAGTTTCCTTGAGAGCTGCTTGGAAGCCTGATGGTGTGTGAAGTTAGTGAGCCAAATGGAGTTGTTCTCCCACAAGAACCACTCGGCTGATCCTTCTTCAATATGCCCTTCACCAACATGCAGTGTTTCCTTGATTGAATTAGCTCTCACACCAATATTTGCGTCTAGAGCCTTTGCATTGAGGGCTATCTGAAAACGGCTGTGGCGCTGAAGTTGCCTGTGAATTTGGAGTTGGTGGCATGTGAAACCCGCATGTGGAGCATTCGTTTGTGTGGGATGCTCTACCAGGTTCATTCCTAGATAATGCACTCAAAGGGCACTAAGCATAGAGTGTGAAAACTGAGTTTCCTTGAGAGCTGCTTGGAAGCCTGATGGTGTGTGAAGTTAGTGAGCCAAATGGAGTTGTTCTCCCACAAGAACCACTCGGCTGATCCTTCTTCAATATGCCCTTCACCAACATGCAGTGTTTCCTTGATTGAATTAGCTCTCACACCAATATTTGCGTCTAGAGCCTTTGCATTGAGGGCTATCTGAAAACGGCTGTGGCGCTGAAGTTGCCTGTGAATGTGGAGTTGGTGGCATGTGAAACCCGCATGTGGAGCATTCGTTTGTGTGGGATGCTCTACCAGGTTCATTCCTAGATAATGCACTCAAAGGGCACTAAGCATAGAGTGTGAAAACTGAGTTTCCTTGAGAGCTGCTTGGAAGCCTGATGGTGTGTGAAGTTAGTGAGCCAAATGGAGTTGTTCTCCCACAAGAACCACTCGGCTGATCCTTCTTCAATATGCCCTTCACCAACATGCAGTGTTTCCTTGATTGAATTAGCTCTCACACCAATATTTGCGTCTAGAGCCTTTGCATTGAGGGCTATCTGAAAACGGCTGTGGCGCTGAAGTTGCCTGTGAATGTGGAGTTGGTGACATGTGAAACCCGCATGTGGAGCATTCGTTTGTGTGGGATGCTGACCAAGCTTCATTTCAGTCCTAGGCACACAAAGAGCACTAAGCATAGAGTGTGAAAACTGAGTTTCCTTGAGAGCTGCTTGGAAGCCTGATGGTGTGTCAAGTTAGTGAGCCAAATGGAGTTGTTCTCCCACAAGAACCACTCGGCTGATCCTTATTCAATATGCCCTTCACCAACATGCAGTGTTTCCTTGATTGAATTAGCTCTCACACAAATATTTGCGTCTAGAGCCTTTGCAGTGAGGGCTATCTGAAAACGGCTGTGGCGCTGAAGTTGCCTGTGAATGTGGAGTTGGTGGCATGTGAAACCCGCATGTGGAGCATTCGTTTCTGTGGGATGCTCTACCAGGTTCATTCCTAGATAATGCACTCAAAGGGCACTAAGCATAGAGTGTGAAAACTGAGTTTCCTTGAGAGCTGCTTGGAAGCCTGATGGTGTGTGAAGTTAGTGAGCCAAATGGAGTTGTTCTCCCACAAGAACCACTCGGCTGATCCTTCTTCAATATGCCCTTCACCAACATGCAGTGTTTCCTTGATTGAATTAGCTCTCACACCAATATTTGCGTCTAGAGCCTTTGCATTGAGGGCTATCTGAAAACGGCTGTGGCGCTGAAGTTGCCTGTGAATGTGGAGTTGGTGGCATGTGAAACCCGCATGTGGAGCATTCGTTTCTGTGGGATGCTCTACCAGGTTCATTCCTAGATAATGCACTCAAAGGGCACTAAGCATAGAGTGTGAAAACTGAGCTTCCTTGAGAGCTGCTTGGAAGCCTGATGGTGTGTGAAGTTAGTGAGCCAAATGGAGTTGTTCTCCCACAAGAACCACTCGGCTGATCCTTCTTCAATATGCCCTTCACCAACATGCAGTGTTTCCTTGATTGAATTAGCTCTCACACCAATATTTGCATCTAGAGCCTTTGCATTGAGGGCTATCTGAAAATGGCTGTGGCGCTGAAGTTGCCTGTGAATGTGGAGTTGGTGGCATGTGAAACCCGCATGTGGAGCATTCGTTTGTGTGGGATGCTCTACCAGGTTCATTCCTAGATAATGCACTCAAAGGGCACTAAGCATAGAGTGTGAAAACTGAGTTTCCTTGAGAGCTGCTTGGAAGCCTGATGGTGTGTGAAGTTAGTGAGCCAAATGGAGTTGTTCTCCCACAAGAACCACTCGGCTGATCCTTCTTCAATATGCCCTTCACCAACATGCAGTGTTTCCTTGATTGAATTAGCTCTCACACCAATATTTGCGTCTAGAGCCTTTGCATTGAGGGCTATCTGAAAACGGCTGTGGCGCTGAAGTTGGCTGTGAATGTGGAGTTGGTGGCATGTGAAACCCGCATGTGGAGCATTCGTTTCTGTGGGATGCTCTACCAGGTTCATTCCCAGATAATGCACTCAAAGGGCACTAAGCATAGAGTGTGAAAACTGAGTTTCCTTGAGAGCTGCTTGGAAGCCTGATGGTGTGTGAAGTTAGTGAGCCAAATGGAGTTGTTCTCCCACAAGAACCACTCGGCTGATCCTTCTTCAATATGCCCTTCACCAACATGCAGTGTTTCCTTGATTGAATTAGCTCTCACACCAATATTTGCGTCTAGAGCCTTTGCATTGAGGGCTATCTGAAAACGGCTGTGGCGCTGAAGTTGCCTGTGAATGTGGAGTTGGTGGCATGTGAAACCCGCATGTGGAGCCTTCGTTTGTGTGGGATGCTGACCAAGCTTCATTTCAGTCCTAGGCACACAAAGAGCACTAAGCATAGAGTGTGAAAACTGAGTTTCCTTGAGAGCTGCTTGGAAGCCTGATGGTGTGTGAAGTTAGTGAGCCAAATGGAGTTGTTCTCCCACAAGAACCACTCGGCTGATCCTTCTTCAATATGCCCTTCACCAACATGCAGTGTTTCCTTGATTGAATTAGCTCTCACACCAATATTTGCGTCTAGAGCCTTTGCATTGAGGGCTATCTGAAAACGGCTGTGGCGCTGAAGTTGCCTGTGAATGTGGAGTTGGTGGCATGTGAAACCCGCATGTGGAGCATTCGTTTGTGTTGGATGCTCTACCAGGTTCATTCCTAGATAATGCACTCAAACGGCACTAAGCATAGAGTGTGAAAACTGAGTTTCCTTGAGAGCTGCTTGGAAGCCTGATGGTGTGTGAAGTTAGTGAGCCAAATGGAGTTGTTCTCCCACAAGAACCACTCGGCTGATCCTTCTTCAATATGCCCTTCACCAACATGCAGTGTTTCCTTGATTGAATTAGCTCTCACACCAATATTTGCGTCTAGAGCCTTTGCATTGAGGGCTATCTGAAAACGGCTGTGGCGCTGAAGTTGCCTGTGAATGTGGAGTTGGTGGCATGTGAAACCCGCATGTGGAGCATTCGTTTGTGTGGGATGCTCTACCAGGTTCATTCCTAGATAATGCACTCAAAGGGCACTAAGCATAGAGTGTGAAAACTGAGTTTCCTTGAGAGCTGCTTGGAAGCCTGATGGTGTGTGAAGTTAGTGAGCCAAGTGGAGTTGTTCTCCCACAAGAACCACTCGGCTGATCCTTCTTCAATATGCCCTTCACCAACATGCAGTGTTTCCTTGATTGAATTAGCTCTCACACCAATATTTGCGTCTAGAGCCTTTGCATTGAGGGCTATCTGAAAACGGCTGTGGCGCTGAAGTTGCCTGTGAATGTGGAGTTGGTGGCATGTGAAACCCGCATGTGGAGCATTCGTTTGTGTGGGATGCTGACCAAGCTTCATTTCAGTCCTAGGCACACAAAGAGCACTAAGCATAGAGTGTGAAAACTGAGTTTCCTTGAGAGCTGCTTGGAAGCCTGATGGTGTGTGAAGTTAGTGAGCCAAATGGAGTTGTTCTCCCACAAGAACCACTCGGCTGATCCTTCTTCAATATGCCCTTCACCAACATGCAGTGTTTCCTTGATTGAATTAGCTCTCACACCAATATTTGCGTCTAGAGCCTTTGCATTGAGGGCTATCTGAAAACGGCTGTGGCGCTGAAGTTGCCTGTGAATGTGGAGTTGGTGGCATGTGAAACCCGCATGTGGAGCATTCGTTTGTGTGGGATGCTCTACCAGGTTCATTCCTAGATAATGCACTCAAAGGGCACTAAGCATAGAGTGTGAAAACTGAGTTTCCTTGAGAGCTGCTTGGAAGCCTGATGGTGTGTGAAGTTAGTGAGCCAAATGGAGTTGTTCTCCCACAAGAACCACTCGGCTGATCCTTCTTCAATATGCCCTTCACCAACATGCAGTGTTTCCTTGATTGAATTAGCTCTCACACCAATATTTGCGTCTAGAGCCTTTGCATTGAGGGCTATCTGAAAACGGCTGTGGCACTGAAGTTGCCTGTGAATGTGGAGTTGGTGACATGTGAAACCCGCATGTGGAGCATTCGTTTGTGTGGGATGCTGACCAAGCTTCATTTCAGTCCTAGGCACACAAAGAGCACTAAGCATAGAGTGTGAAAACTGAGTTTCCTTGAGAGCTGCTTGGAAGCCTGATGGTGTGTCAAGTTAGTGAGCCAAATGGAGTTGTTCTCCCACAAGAACCACTCGGCTGATCCTTATTCAATATGCCCTTCACCAACATGCAGTGTTTCCTTGATTGAATTAGCTCTCACACAAATATTTGCGTCTAGAGCCTTTGCATTGAGGGCTATCTGAAAACGGCTGTGGCGCTGAAGTTGCCTGTGAATGTGGAGTTGGTGGCATGTGAAACCCGCATGTG
This sequence comes from Ochotona princeps, assembly GCF_030435755.1. Taxonomy (NCBI): domain Eukaryota; kingdom Metazoa; phylum Chordata; class Mammalia; order Lagomorpha; family Ochotonidae; genus Ochotona; species Ochotona princeps. The sequence continues at coordinate 44,893 of NW_026701070.1, read as the reverse complement.
GAGCATTCGTTTCTGTGGGATGCTCTACCAGGTTCATTCCTAGATAATGCACTCAAAGGGCACTAAGCATAGAGTGTGAAAACTGAGTTTCCTTGAGAGCTGCTTGGAAGCCTGATGGTGTGTGAAGTTAGTTAGCCAAATGGAGTTGTTCTCCCACAAGAACCACTCGGCTGATCCTTCTTCAATATGCCCTTCACCAACATGCAGTGTTTCCTTGATTGAATTAGCTCTCACACCAATATTTGCATCTAGAGCCTTTGCATTGAGGGCTATCTGAAAACGGCTGTGGCGGTGAAGTTGCCTGTGAATGTGGAGTTGGTGACATGTGAAACCCGCATGTGGAGCATTCGTTAATGTGGGATGCTCTACCAGGTTCATTCCTAGATAATGCACTCAAAGGGCACTAAGCATAGAGTGTGAATACTGAGTTTCCTTGAGAGCTGCTTGGAAGCCTGACGGTGTGTGAAGTTAGTAAGCCAAATGGAGTTGTTCTCCCACAAGAACCACTTGGCTGATCCTTCTTCAATATGCCCTTCACCAACATGCAGTGTTTCCTTGATTGAATTAGCTCTCACACCAATATTTGCGTCTAGAGCCTTTGCATTGAGGGCTATCTGAAAACGGCTGTGGCGCTGAAGTTGCCTGTGAATGTGGAGTTGGTGGCATGTGAAACCCGCATGTGGAGCATTCGTTTGTGTGGGATGCTCTACCAGGTTCATTTCAGTCCTAGCCATACAAAGGGCACTAAGCATAGAGTGTGAAAACTGAGTTTCCTTGAGAGCTGCTTGGAAGCCTGATGGTGTGTGAAGTTAGTGAGCCAAATGGAGTTGTTCTCCCACAAGAACCACTCGGCTGATCCTTCTTCAATATGCCCTTCACCAACATGCAGTGTTTCCTTGATTGAATTAGCTCTCACACCAATATTTGCGTCTAGAGCCTTTGCATTGAGGGCTATCTGAAAACAGCTGTGGCGCTGAAGTTGCCTGTGAATGTGGAGTTGGTGGCATGTGAAACCCGCATGTGGAGCATTCGTTTGTGTGGGATGCTCTACCAGGTTCATTTCAGTCCTAGCCATACAAAGGGCACTAAGCATAGAGTGTGAAAACTGAGTTTCCTTGAGAGCTGCTTGGAAGCCTGATGGTGTGTGAAGTTAGTGAGCCAAATGGAGTTGTTCTCCCACAAGAACCACTCGGCTGATCCTTCTTCAATATGCCCTTCACCAACATGCAGTGTTTGATTGAATTAGCTCTCACACCAATATTTGCGTCTAGAGCCTTTGCATTGAGGGCTATCTGAAAATGGCTGTGGCGCTGAAGTTGCCTGTGAATGTGGAGTTGGTGGCATGTGAAACCCGCATGTGGAGCATTCGTTTGTGTGGGATGCTCTACCAGGTTCATTCCTAGATAATGCACTCAAATGGCACTAAACATAGAGTGTGAAACCTGAGTTTCCTTGAGAGCTGCTTGGAAGCCTGATGGTGTGAGAAGTTAGTGAGCCAAATGGAGTTGTTCTCCCACAAGAACCACTCGGCTGATCCTTCTTCAATATGCCCTTCACCAACATGCAGTGTTTCCTTGATTGAATTAGCTCTCACACCAATATTTGCGTCTAGAGCCTTTGCATTGAGGGCTATCTGAAAACGGCTGTGGCACTGATGTTGCCTGTGAATGTGGAGTTGGTGGCATGTGAAACCCGCATGTGGAGCATTCGTTTGTGTGGGATGCTCTACCAGGTTCATTTCAGTCCTAGCCATACAAAGGGCACTAAGCATAGAGTGTGAAAACTGAGTTTCCTTGAGAGCTGCTTGGAAGCCTGATGGTGTGTGAAGTTAGTGAGCCAAATGGAGTTGTTCTCCCACAAGAACCACTCGGCTGATCCTTCTTCAATATGCCCTTCACCAACATGCAGTGTTTCCTTGATTGAATTAGCTCTCACACAAATATTTGCGTCTAGAGCCTTTGCATTGAGGGCTATCTGCAAACGGCTGTGGTGCTGAAGTTGCCTGTGAATGTGGAGTTGGTGGCATGTGAAACCCGCATGTGGAGCATTCGTTTGTGTGGGATGCTCTACCAGGTTCATTCCCAGATAATGCACTCAAAGGCACTAAGCATAGAGTGTGAAAACTGAGTTTCCTTGAGAGCTGCTTGGAAGCCTGATGGTGTGTGAAGTTAGTGAGCCAAATGGATTTGTTCTCCCACAAGAACCACTCGGCTGATCCTTCTTCAATATGCCCTTCACCAACATGCCGTGTTTCCTTGATTGAATTAGCTCTCACACAAATATTTGCGTCTAGAGCCTTTGCATTGAGGGCTATCTGAAAATGGCTGTGGCGCTGAAGTTGCCTGTGAATGTGGAGTTGGTGACATGTGAAACCCGCATGTGGAGCATTCGTTAATGTGGGATGCTCTCCCAGCTTCATTCCTAGATAATGCACTCAAAGGGCACTAAGCATAGAGTGTGAAAACTGAGTTTCCTTGAGAGCTGCTTGGAAGCCTGATGGTGTGTGAAGTTAGTGAGCCAAATGGAGTTGTTCTCCCACAAGAACCACTCGGCTGATCCTTCTTCAATATGCCCTTCACCAACATGCAGTGTTTCCTTGATTGAATTAGCTCTCACACCAATATTTGCGTCTAGAGCCTTTGCATTGAGGGCTATCTGAAAACGGCTGTGGCGCTGAAGTTGCCTGTGAATGTGGAGTTGGTGACATGTGAAACCCGCATGTGGAGCATTCGTTTGTGTGGGATGCTGACCAAGCTTCATTTCAGTCCTAGGCACACAAAGAGCACTAAGCATAGAGTGTGAAAACTGAGTTTCCTTGAGAGCTGCTTGGAAGCCTGATGGTGTGTGAAGTTAGTAAGCCAAATGGAGTTGTTCTCCCACAAGAACCACTCGGCTGATCCTTCTTCAATATGCCCTTCACCAACATGCAGTGTTTCCTTGATTGAATTAGCTCTCACACCAATATTTGCGTCTAGAGCCTTTGCATTGAGGGCTATCTGAAAACGGCTGTGGCGCTGAAGTTGCCTGTGAATGTGGAGTTGGTGGCATGTGAAACCCGCATGTGGAGCATTCGTTTGTGTGGGATGCTCTACCAGGTTCCTTTCAGTCCTAGCCATACAAAGGGCACTAAGCATAGAGTGTGAAAACTGAGTTTCCTTGAGAGCTGCTTGGAAGCCTGATGGTGTGTGAAGTTAGTGAGCCAAATGGAGTTGTTCTCCCACAAGAACCACTCGGCTGATCCTTCTTCAATATGCCCTTCACCAACATGCAGTGTTTCCTTGATTGAATTAGCTCTCACACCAATATTTGCGTCTAGAGCCTTTGCATTGAGGGCTATCTGAAAACAGCTGTGGCGCTGAAGTTGCCTGTGAATGTGGAGTTGGTGGCATGTGAAACCCGCATGTGGAGCATTCGTTTGTGTGGGATGCTCTACCAGGTTCATTTCAGTCCTAGCCATACAAAGGGCACTAAGCATAGAGTGTGAAAACTGAGTTTCCTTGAGAGCTGCTTGGAAGCCTGATGGTGTGTGAAGTTAGTGAGCCAAATGGAGTTGTTCTCCCACAAGAACCACTCGGCTGATCCTTCTTCAATATGCCCTTCACCAACATGCAGTGTTTCCTTGATTGAATTAGCTCTCACACCAATATTTGCGTCTAGAGCCTTTGCATTGAGGGCTATCTGAAAACGGCTGTGGCGCTGAAGTTGCCTGTGAATGTGGAGTTGGTGGCATGTGAAACCCGCATGTGGAGCATTCGTTTGTGTGGGATGCTCTACCAGGTTCATTTCAGTCCTAGCCATACAAAGGGCACTAAGCATAGAGTGTGAAAACTGAGTTTCCTTGAGAGCTGCTTGGAAGCCTGATGGTGTGTGAAGTTAGTGAGCCAAATGGAGTTGTTCTCCCACAAGAACCACTCGGCTGATCCTTCTTCAATATGCCCTTCACCAACATGCAGTGTTTCCTTGATTGAATTAGCTCTCACACCAATATTTGCGTCTAGAGCCTTTGCATTGAGGGCTATCTGAAAACGGCTGTGGCGCTGAAGTTGCCTGTGAATGTGGAGTTGGTGGCATGTGAAACCCGCATGTGGAGCATTCGTTTGTGTGGGATGCTCTACCAGGTTCATTCCTAGATAATGCACTCAAAGGGCACTAAACATAGAGTGTGAAAACTGAGTTTCCTTGAGAGCTGCTTGGAAGCCTGATGGTGTGAGAAGTTAGTGAGCCAAATGGAGTTGTTCTCCCACAAGAACCACTCGGCTGATCCTTCTTCAATATGCCCTTCACCAACATGCAGTGTTTCCTTGATTGAATTAGCTCTCACACCAATATTTGCGTCTAGAGCCTTTGCATTGAGGGCTATCTGAAAACGGCTGTGGCACTGATGTTGCCTGTGAATGTGGAGTTGGTGGCATGTGAAACCCGCATGTGGAGCATTCGTTTGTGTGGGATGCTCTACCAGGTTCATTCCTAGATAATGCACTCAAAGGGCACTAAACATAGAGTGTGAAAACTGAGTTTCCTTGAGAGCTGCTTGGAAGCCTGATGGTGTGTGAAGTTAGTGAGCCAAATGGAGTTGTTCTCCCACAAGAACCACTCGGCTGATCCTTCTTCAATATGCCCTTCACCAACATGCAGTGTTTCCTTGATTGAATTAGCTCTCACACCAATATTTGCGTCTAGAGCCTTTGCATTGAGGGCTATCTGAAAACGGCTGTGGCGCTGAAGTTGCCTGTGAATGTGGAGTTGGTGGCATGTGAAACCCGCATGTGGAGCATTCGTTTGTGTGGGATGCTCTACCAGGTTCATTCCTAGATAATGCACTCAAAGGGCACTAAACATAGAGTGTGAAAACTGAGTTTCCTTGAGAGCTGCTTGGAAGCCTGATGGTGTGTGAAGTTAGTGAGCCAAATGGAGTTGTTCTCCCACAAGAACCACTCGGCTGATCCTTCTTCAATATGCCCTTCACCAACATGCAGTGTTTCCTTGATTGAATTAGCTCTCACACCAATATTTGCGTCTAGAGCCTTTGCATTGAGGGCTATCTGAAAATGGCTGTGGCGCTGAAGTTGGCTGTGAATGTGGAGTTGGTGGCATGTGAAACCCGCATGTGGAGCATTCGTTTGTGTGGGATGCTCTACCAGGTTCCTTCCTAGATAATGCACTCAAAGGGCACTAAGCATAGAGTGTGAAAACTGAGTTTCCTTGAGAGCTGCTTGGAAGCCTGATGGTGTGTGAAGTTAGTGAGCCAAATGGAGTTGTTGTACCACAAGAACCACTCGGCTGATCCTTCTTCAATATGCCCTTCACCAACATGCAGTGTTTCCTTGATTGAATCAGCTCTCACACCAATATTTGCGTCTAGAGCCTTTGCATTGAGGGCTATCTGAAAACGGCTGTGGCGCTGAAGTTGCCTGTGAATGTGGAGTTCGTGGCATGTGAAACCCGCATGTGGAGCATTCGTTTGTGTGGGATGCTCTACCAGGTTCATTCCTAGATAATGCACTCAAAGGGCACTAAGCATAGAGTGTGAAAACTGAGTTTCCTTGAGAGCTGCTTGGAAGCCTGATGGTGTGTGAAGTTAGTGAGCCAAATGGAGTTGTTCTCCCACAAGAACCACTCGGCTGATCCTTCTTCAATATGCCCTTCACCAACATGCAGTGTTTCCTTGATTGAATCAGCTCTCACACCAATATTTGCGTCTAGAGCCTTTGCATTGAGGGCTATCTGAAAACGGCTGTGGCGCTGAAGTTGCCTGTGAATGTGGAGTTGGTGGCATGTGAAACCTGCATGTGGAGCATTCGTTTGTGTGGGATGCTCTACCAGGTTCCTTCCTAGATAATGCACTCAAAGGGCACTAAGCATAGAGTGTGAAAACTGAGTTTCCTTGAGAGCTGCTTCGAAGCCTGATGGTGTGTGAAGTTAGTGAGCCAAATGGAGTTGTTCTCCCACAAGAACCACTCGGCTGATCCTTCTTCAATATGCCCTTCACCAACATGCAGTGTTTCCTTGATTGAATTAGCTCTCACACCAATATTTGCGTCTAGAGCCTTTGCTTTGAGGGCTATCTGAAAACGGCTGTGGCGCTGAAGTTGCCTGTGAATGTGGAGTTGGTGGCATGTGAAACCCGCATGTGGAGCATTCGTTTGTGTGGGATGCTGACCAAGCTTCATTTCAGTCCTAGGCACACAAAGGGCACTAAGCATAGAGTGTGAAAACTGAGTTTCCTTGAGAGCTGCTTGGAAGCCTGATGGTGTGTGAAGTTAGTGAGCCAAATGGAGTTGTTCTCCCACAAGAACCACTCGGCTGATCCTTCTTCAATATGCCCTTCACCAACATGCAGTGTTTCCTTGATTGAATTAGCTCTCACACCAATATTTGCGTCTAGAGCCTTTGCATTGAGGGCTATCTGAAAACGGCTGTGGCGCTGAAGTTGCCTGTGAATGTGGAGTTGGTGGCATGTGAAACCCGCATGTGGAGCATTCGTTTGTGTGGGATGCTCTACCAGGTTCATTCCTAGATAATGCACTCAAAGGGCACTAAGCATAGAGTGTGAAAACTGAGTTTCCTTGAGAGCTGCTTGGAAGCCTGATGGTGTGTGAAGTTAGTGAGCCAAATGGAGTTGTTCTCCCACAAGAACCACTCGGCTGATCCTTCTTCAATATGCCCTTCACCAACATGCAGTGTTTCCTTGATTGAATTAGCTCTCACACCAATATTTGCGTCTAGAGCCTTTGCATTGAGGGCTATCTGAAAACGGCTGTGGCGCTGAAGTTGCCTGTGAATGTGGAGTTGGTGGCATGTGAAACCCGCATGTGGAGCATTCGTTTGTGTGGGATGCTCTACCAGGTTCCTTTCAGTCTTAGCCATACAAAGGGCACTAAGCATAGAGTGTGAAAACTGAGTTTCCTTGAGAGCTGCTTGGAAGCCTGATGGTGTGTGAAGTTAGTGAGCCAAATGGAGTTGTTCTCCCACAAGAACCACTCGGCTGATCCTTCTTCAATATGCCCTTCACCAACATGCAGTGTTTCCTTGATTGAATTAGCTCTCACACCAATATTTGCGTCTAGAGCCTTTGCATTGAGGGCTATCTGAAAACGGCTGTGGCGCTGAAGTTGCCTGTGAATGTGGAGTTGGTGGCATGTGAAACCCGCATGTGGAGCATTCGTTTGTGTGGGATGCTCTACCAGGTTCATTCCTAGATAATGCATTCAAAGGGTACTAAACATAGAGTGTGAAAACTGAGTTTCCTTGAGAGCTGCTTGGAAGCCTGATGGTGTGTGAAGTTAGTGAGCCAAATGGAGTTGTTCTCCCACAAGAACCACTCGGCTGATCCTTCTTCAATATGCCCTTCACCAACATGCAGTGTTTCCTTGATTGAATTAGCTCTCACACCAATATTTGCGTCTAGAGCCTTTGCATTGAGGGCTATCTGAAAACGGCTGTGGCGCTGAAGTTGCCTGTGAATGTGGAGTTGGTGGCATGTGAAACCCGCATGTGGAGCATTCGTTTGTGTGGGATGCTCTACCAGGTTCCTTTCGGTCCTAGCCATACAAAGGGCACTAAGCATAGAGTGTGAAAACTGAGTTTCCTTGAGAGCTGCTTGGAAGCCTGATGGTGTGTGAAGTTAGTGAGCCAAATGGAGTTGTTCTCCCACAAGAACCACTCGGCTGATCCTTCTTCAATATGCCCTTCACCAACATGCAGTGTTTCCTTGATTGAATTAGCTCTCACACCAATATTTGCGTCTAGAGCCTTTGCATTGAGGGCTATCTGAAAACGGCTGTGGCGCTGAAGTTGCCTGTGAATGTGGAGTTGGTGGCATGTGAAACCCGCATGTGGAGCATTCGTTTGTGTGGGATGCTCTACCAGGTTCATTCCTAGATAATGCACTCAAAGGGCACTAAGCATAGAGTGTGAAAACTGAGTTTCCTTGAGAGCTGCTTGGAAGCCTGATGGTGTGTGAAGTTAGTGAGCCAAATGGAGTTGTTCTCCCACAAGAACCACTCGGCTGATCCTTCTTCAATATGCCCTTCACCAACATGCAGTGTTTCCTTGATTGAATTAGCTCTCACACCAATATTTGCGTCTAGAGCCTTTGCATTGAGGGCTATCTGAAAACGGCTGTGGCGCTGAAGTTGCCTGTGAATGTGGAGTTGGTGGCATGTGAAACCCGCATGTGGAGCATTCGTTTGTGTGGGATGCTCTACCAGGTTCATTCCTAGATAATGCACTCAAAGGGCACTAAGCATAGAGTGTGAAAACTGAGTTTCCTTGAGAGCTGCTTGGAAGCCTGATGGTGTGTGAAGTTAGTGAGCCAAATGGAGTTGTTCTCCCACAAGAACCGCTCGGCTGATCCTTCTTCAATATGCCCTTCACCAACATGCAGTGTTTCCTTGATTGAATTAGCTCTCACACCAATATTTGCGTCTAGAGCCTTTGCATTGAGGGCTATCTGAAAACGGCTGTGGCGCTGAAGTTGCCTGTGAATGTGGAGTTGGTGGCATGTGAAACCCGCATGTGGAGCATTCGTTTGTGTGGGATGCTCTACCAGGTTCATTCCTAGATAATGCACTCAAAGGGCACGAAGCATAGAGTGTGAAAACTGAGTTTCCTTGAGAGCTGCTTGGAAGCCTGATGGTGTGTGAAGTTAGTGAGCCAAATGGAGTTGTTCTCCCACAAGAACCACTCGGCTGATCCTTCTTCAATATGCCCTTCACCAACATGCAGTGTTTCCTTGATTGAATTAGCTCTCACACCAATATTTGTGTCTAGAGCCTTTGCTTTGAGGGCTATCTGAAAACGGCTGTGGCGCTGAAGTTGGCTGTGAATGTGGAGTTGGTGGCATGTGAAACCCGCATGTGGAGCATTCGTTTGTGTGGGATGCTCTACCAGGTTCCTTTCAGTCCTAGCCATACAAAGGGCACTAAGCATAGAGTGTGAAAACTGAGTTTCCTTGAGAGCTGCTTGGAAGCCTGATGGTGTGTGAAGTTAGTGAGCCAAATGGAGTTGTTCTCCCACAAGAACCACTCGGCTGATCCTTCTTCAATATGCCCTTCACCAACATGCAGTGTTTCCTTGATTGAATTAGCTCTCACACCAATATTTGCGTCTAGAGCCTTTGCATTGAGGGCTATCTGAAAATGGCTGTGGCGCTGAAGTTGCCTGTGAATGTGGAGTTGGTGGCATGTGAAACCCGCATGTGGAGCATACGTTTCTGCGGGATGCTCTACCAGGTTCATTCCTAGATAATGCACTCAAAGGGCACTAAGCATAGAGTGTGAAAACTGAGTTTCCTTGAGAGCTGCTTGGAAGCCTGATGGTGTGTGAAGTTAGTGAGCCAAATGGAGTTGTTCTCCCACAAGAACCACTCGGCTGATCCTTCTTCAATATGCCCTTCACCAACATGCAGTGTTTCCTTGATTGAATTAGCTCTCACACCAATATTTGCGTCTAGAGCCTTTGCATTGAGGGCTATCTGAAAACGGCTGTGGCGCTGAAGTTGCCTGTGAATGTGGAGTTGGTGGCATGTGAAACCCGCATGTGGAGCATTCGTTTCTGTGGGATGCTCTACCAGGTTCATTCCTAGATAATGCACTCAAAGGGCACTAAGCATAGAGTGTGAAAACTGAGTTTCCTTGAGAGCTGCTTGGAAGCCTGATGGTGTGTGAAGTTAGTGAGCCAAATGGAGTTGTTCTCCCACAAGAACCACTCGGCTGATCCTTCTTCAATATGCCCTTCACCAACATGCAGTGTTTCCTTGATTGAATTAGCTCTCACACCAATATTTGCGTCTAGAGCCTTTGCATTGAGGGCTATCTGAAAACGGCTGTGGCGCTGAAGTTGCCTGTGAATGTGGAGTTGGTGGCATGTGAAACCCGCATGTGGAGCATTCGTTTGTGTGGGATGCTCTACCAGGTTCATTCCTAGATAATGCACTCAAAGGGCACTAAGCATAGAGTGTGAAAACTGAGTTTCCTTGAGAGCTGCTTGGAAGCCTGATGGTGTGTGAAGTTAGTGAGCCAAATGGAGTTGTTCTCCCACAAGAACCGCTCGGCTGATCCTTCTTCAATATGCCCTTCACCAACATGCAGTGTTTCCTTGATTGAATTAGCTCTCACACCAATATTTGCGTCTAGAGCCTTTGCATTGAGGGCTATCTGAAAACGGCTGTGGCGCTGAAGTTGCCTGTGAATGTGGAGTTGGTGGCATGTGAAACCCGCATGTGGAGCATTCGTTTGTGTGGGATGCTCTACCAGGTTCATTCCTAGATAATGCACTCAAAGGGCACGAAGCATAGAGTGTGAAAACTGAGTTTCCTTGAGAGCTGCTTGGAAGCCTGATGGTGTGTGAAGTTAGTGAGCCAAATGGAGTTGTTCTCCCACAAGAACCACTCGGCTGATCCTTCTTCAATATGCCCTTCACCAACATGCAGTGTTTCCTTGATTGAATTAGCTCTCACACCAATATTTGTGTCTAGAGCCTTTGCTTTGAGGGCTATCTGAAAACGGCTGTGGCGCTGAAGTTGGCTGTGAATGTGGAGTTGGTGGCATGTGAAACCCGCATGTGGAGCATTCGTTTGTGTGGGATGCTCTACCAGGTTCCTTTCAGTCCTAGCCATACAAAGGGCACTAAGCATAGAGTGTGAAAACTGAGTTTCCTTGAGAGCTGCTTGGAAGCCTGATGGTGTGTGAAGTTAGTGAGCCAAATGGAGTTGTTCTCCCACAAGAACCACTCGGCTGATCCTTCTTCAATATGCCCTTCACCAACATGCAGTGTTTCCTTGATTGAATTAGCTCTCACACCAATATTTGCGTCTAGAGCCTTTGCATTGAGGGCTATCTGAAAATGGCTGTGGCGCTGAAGTTGCCTGTGAATGTGGAGTTGGTGGCATGTGAAACCCGCATGTGGAGCATACGTTTCTGCGGGATGCTCTACCAGGTTCATTCCTAGATAATGCATTCAAAGGGCACTAAACATAGAGTGTGAAAACTGAGTTTCCTTGAGAGCTGCTTGGAAGCCTGATGGTGTGTGAAGTTAGTGAGCCAAATGGAGTTGTTCTCCCACAAGAACCACTCGGCTGATCCTTCTTCAATATGCCCTTCACCAACATGCAGTGTTTCCTTGATTGAATTAGCTCTCACACCAATATTTGCGTCTAGAGCCTTTGCATTGAGGGCTATCTGAAAACGGCTGTGGCGCTGAAGTTGCCTGTGAATGTGGAGTTGGTGGCATGTGAAACCCGCATGTGGAGCATTCGTTTCTGTGGGATGCTCTACCAGGTTCATTCCTAGATAATGCACTCAAAGGGCACTAAGCATAGAGTGTGAAAACTGAGTTTCCTTGAGAGCTGCTTGGAAGCCTGATGGTGTGTGAAGTTAGTGAGCCAAATGGAGTTGTTCTCCCACAAGAACCACTCGGCTGATCCTTCTTCAATATGCCCTTCACCAACATGCAGTGTTTCCTTGATTGAATTAGCTCTCACACCAATATTTGCGTCTAGAGCCTTTGCATTGAGGGCTATCTGAAAACGGCTGTGGCGCTGAAGTTGCCTGTGAATGTGGAGTTGGTGGCATGTGAAAAAACGCATGTGGAGCATTCGTTTGTGTGGGATGCTCTACCAGGTTCCTTCCTAGATAATGCACTCAAATGGCACTTAACATAGAGTGTGAAAACTGAGTTTCCTTGAGAGCTGCTTGGAAGCCTGATGGTGTGTGAAGTTAGTGAGCCAAATGGAGTTGTTCTCCCACAAGAACCACTCGGCTGATCCTTCTTCAATATGCCCTTCACCAACATGCAGTGTTTCCTTGATTGAATTAGCTCTCACACCAATATTTGCGTCTAGAGCCTTTGCATTGAGGGCTATCTGAAAACGGCTGTGGCGCTGAAGTTGCCTGTGAATGTGGAGTTGGTGGCATGTGAAACCCGCATGTGGAGCATTCGTTTGTGTAGGATGCTCTACCAGGTTCATTCCTAGATAATGCACTCAAAGGGCACTAAGCATAGAGTGTGAAAACTGAGTTTCCTTGAGAGCTGCTTGGAAGCCTGATGGTGTGTGAAGTTAGTGAGCCAAATGGAGTTGTTCTCCCACAAGAACCACTCGGCTGATCCTTCTTCAATATGCCCTTCACCAACATGCAGTGTTTCCTTGATTGAATTAGCTCTCACACCAATATTTGCGTCTAGAGCCTTTGCATTGAGGGCTATCTGAAAACGGCTGTGGCGCTGAAGTTGCCTGTGAATGTGGAGTTGGTGGCATGTGAAACCCGCACGTGGAGCATTCGTTTGTGTGGGATGCTCTACCAGGTTCATTCCTAGATAATGCACTCAAAGGGCACTAAGCATAGAGTGTGAAAACTGAGTTTCCTTGAGAGCTGCTTGGAAGCCTGATGGTGTGTGAAGTTAGTGAGCCAAATGGAGTTGTTCTCCCACAAGAACCACTCGGCTGATCCTTCTTCAATATGCCCTTCACCAACATGCAGTGTTTCCTTGATTGAATCAGCTCTCACACCAATATTTGCGTCTAGAGCCTTTGCATTGAGGGCTATCTGAAAACGGCTGTGGCGCTGAAGTTGCCTGTGAATGTGGAGTTGGTGGCATGTGAAACCCGCATGTGGAGCATTCGTTTGTGTGGGATGCTCTACCAGGTTCCTTTCAGTCCTAGCCATACAAAGGGCACTAAGCATAGAGTGTGAAAACTGAGTTTCCTTGAGAGCTGCTTGGAAGCCTGATGGTGTGTGAAGTTAGTGAGCCAAATGGAGTTGTTCTCCCACAAGAACCACTCGGCTGATCCTTCTTCAATATGCCCTTCACCAACATGCAGTGTTTCCTTGATTGAATTAGCTCTCACACCAATATTTGCGTCTAGAGCCTTTGCATTGAGGGCTATCTGAAAACGGCTGTGGCGCTGAAGTTGCCTGTGAATGTGGAGTTGGTGGCATGTGAAACCCGCATGTGGAGCATTCGTTTGTGTGGGATGCTCTACCAGGTTCATTTCAGTCCTAGCCATACAAAGGGCACTAAGCATAGAGTGTGAAAACTGAGTTTCCTTGAGAGCTGCTTGGAAGCCTGATGGTGTGTGAAGTTAGTGAGCCAAATGGAGTTGTTCTCCCACAAGAACCACTCGGCTGATCCTTCTTCAATATGCCCTTCACCAACATGCAGTGTTTCCTTGATTGAATTAGCTCTCACACCAATATTTGCGTCTAGAGCCTTTGCATTGAGGGCTATCTGAAAACGGCTGTGGCGCTGAAGTTGCCTGTGAATGTGGAGTTGGTGGCATGTGAAACCCGCATGTGGAGCATTCGTTTGTGTGGGATGCTCTACCAGGTTCATTCCTAGATAATGCATTCAAAGGGCACTAAACATAGAGTGTGAAAACTGAGTTTCCTTGAGAGCTGCTTGGAAGCCTGATGGTGTGTGAAGTTAGTGAGCCAAATGGAGTTGTTCTCCCACAAGAACCACTCGGCTGATCCTTCTTCAATATGCCCTTCACCAACATGCAGTGTTTCCTTGATTGAATTAGCTCTCACACCAATATTTGCGTCTAGAGCCTTTGCATTGAGGGCTATCTGAAAACGGCTGTGGCTCTGAAGTTGACTGTGAATGTGGAGTTGGTGGCATGTGAAACCCGCATGTGGAGCATTCGTTTGTGTGGGATGCTGACCAAGCTTCATTTCAGTCCTAGGCACACAAAGGGCACGAAGCATAGAGCGTGAAAACTGAGTTTCCTTGAGAGCTGCTTGGAAGCCTGATGGTGTGTGAAGTTAGTGAGCCAAATGGAGTTGTTCTTCCACAAGAACCACTCGGCTGATCCTTCTTCAATATGCCCTTCACCAACATGCAGTGTTTCCTTGATTGAATTAGCTCTCACACCAATATTTGCGTCTAGAGCCTTTGCATTGAGGGCTATCTGAAAACGGCTGTGGCGCTGAAGTTGCCTGTGAATGTGGAGTTGGTGGCATGTGAAACCCGCATGTGGAGCATTCGTTTGTGTGGGATGCTCTACCAGGTTCATTCCTAGATAATGCATTCAAAGGGCACTAAGCATAGAGTGTGAAAACTGAGTTTCCTTGAGAGCTGCTTGGAAGCCTGATGGTGTGTGAAGTTAGTGAGCCAAATGGAGTTGTTCTCCCACAAGAACCACTCGGCTGATCCTTCTTCAATATGCCCTTCACCAACATGCAGTGTTTCCTTGATTGAATTAGCTCTCACACCAATATTTGCGTCTAGAGCCTTTGCATTGAGGGCTATCTGAAAACAGCTGTGGCGCTGAAGTTGGCTGTGAATGTGGAGTTGGTGGCATGTGAAACCCGCATGTGGAGCATTCGTTTGTGTGGGATGCTCTACCAGGTTCATTTCAGTCCTAGCCATACAAAGGGCACTAAACATAGAGTGTGAAAACTGAGTTTCCTTGAGAGCTGCTTGGAAGCCTGATGGTGTGTGAAGTTAGTGAGCCAAATGGAGTTGTTCTCCCACAAGAACCACTCGGCTGATCCTTCTTCAATATGCCCTTCACCAACATGCAGTGTTTCCTTGATTGAATTAGCTCTCACACCAATATTTGCGTCTAGAGCCTTTGCATTGAGGGCTATCTGAAAACGGCTGTGGCACTGATGTTGCCTGTGAATGTGGAGTTGGTGGCATGTGAAACCCGCATGTGGAGCATTCGTTTGTGTGGGATGCTCTACCAGGTTCATTCCTAGATAATGCACTCAAAGGGCACTAAGCATAGAGTGTGAAAACTGAGTTTCCTTGAGAGCTGCTTGGAAGCCTGATGGTGTGTGAAGTTAGTGAGCCAAATGGAGTTGTTCTCCCACAAGAACCACTCGGCTGATCCTTCTTCAATATGCCCTTCACCAACATGCAGTGTTTCCTTGATTGAATTAGCCCTCACACCAATATTTGCGTCTAGAGCCTTTGCATTAAGGGCTATCTGAAAACGGCTGTGGCGCTGAAGTTGGCTGTGAATGTGGAGTTGGTGGCATGTGAAACCCGCATGTGGAGCATTCGTTTGTGTGGGATGCTCTACCAAGTTCATTTCAGTCCTAGCCATACAAAGGGCACTAAGCATAGAGTGTGAAAACTGAGTTTCCTTGAGAGCTGCTTGGAAGCCTGATGGTGTGTGAAGTTAGTGAGCCAAATGGAGTTGTTCTCCCACAAGAACCACTCGGCTGATCCTTCTTCAATATGCCCTTCACCAACATGCAGTGTTTCCTTGATTGAATTAGCTCTCACACCAATATTTGCGTCTAGAGCCTTTGCATTGAGGGCTATCTGAAAACGGCTGTGGCGCTGAAGTTGCCTGTGAATGTGGAGTTGGTGGCATGTGAAACCCGCATGTGGAGCATTCGTTTGTGTGGGATGCTCTACCAGGTTCATTCCTAGATAATGCACTCAAAAGGCACTAAACATAGAGTGTGAAAACTGAGTTTCCTTGAGAGCTGCTTGGAAGCCTGATGGTGTGTGAAGTTAGTGAGCTAAATGGAGTTGTTCTCCCACAAGAACCACTCGGCTGATCCTTCTTCAATATGCCCTTCACCAACATGCAGTGTTTCCTTGATTGAATTAGCTCTCACACCAATATTGGCGTCTAGAGCCTTTGCATTGAGGGCTATCTGAAAATGGCTGTGGCGCTGAAGTTGCTTGTGAATGTGGAGTTGGTGGCATGTGAAACCCGCATGTGGAGCATTCGTTTCTGTGGGATGCTCTACCAGGTTCATTCCTAGATAATGCACTCAAAGGGCACTAAGCATAGAGTGTGAAAACTGAGTTTCCTTGAGAGCTGCTTGGAAGCCTGATGGTGTGTGAAGTTAGTGAGCCAAATGGAGTTGTTCTCCCACAAGAACCACTCGGCTGATCCTTCTTCAGTATGCCCTTTACCAACATGCAGTGTTTCCTTGATTGAATTAGCTCTCACACCAATATTTGCGTCTAGAGCCTTTGCATTGAGGGCTATCTGAAAACAGCTGTGGCGCTGAAGTTGCCTGTGAATGTGGAGTTGGTGGCATGTGAAACCCGCATGTGGAGCATTCGTTTGTGTGGGATGCTCTACCAGGTTCATCCTAGATAATGCATTCAAAGGGCACTAAACATAGAGTGTGAAAACTGAGTTTCCTTGAGAGCTGCTTGGAAGCCTGATGGTGTGTGAAGTTAGTGAGCCAAATGGAGTTGTTCTCCCACAAGAACCACTCGGCTGATCCTTCTTCAATATGCCCTTCACCAACATGCAGTGTTTCCTTGATTGAATTAGCTCTCACACCAATATTTGCGTCTAGAGCCTTTGCATTGAGGGCTATCTGAAAACAGCTGTGGCGCTGAAGTTGGCTGTGAATGTGGAGTTGGTGGCATGTGAAACCCGCATGTGGAGCATTCGTTTGTGTGGGATGCTCTACCAGGTTCATTTCAGTCCTAGCCATACAAAGGGCACTAAGCATAGAGTGTGAAAACTGAGTTTCCTTGAGAGCTGCTTGGAAGCCTGATGGTGTGTGAAGTTAGTGAGCCAAATGGAGTTGTTCTCCCACAAGAACCACTCGGCTGATCCTTCTTCAATATGCCCTTCACCAACATGCAGTGTTTCCTTGATTGAATTAGCTCTCACACCAATATTTGCGTCTAGAGCCTTTGCATTGAGGGCTATCTGAAAACGGCTGTGGCGCTGAAGTTGCCTGTGAATGTGCAGTTGGTGGCATGTGAAACCCGCATGTGGAGCATTCGTTTGTGTGGGATGCTCTACCAGGTTCATTCCTAGATAATGCACTCAAATGGCACTAAACATAGAGTGTGAAAACTGAGTTTCCTTGAGAGCTGCTTGGAAGCCTGATGGTGTGTGAAGTTAGTGAGCCAAATGGAGTTGTTCTCCCACAAGAACCACTCGGCTGATCCTTCTTCAATATGCCCTTCACCAACATGCAGTGTTTCCTTGATTGAATTAGCTCTCACACCAATATTTGCGTCTAGAGCCTTTGCATTGAGGGCTATCTGAAAACGGCTGTGGCACTGATGTTGCCTGTGAATGTGGAGTTGGTGGCATGTGAAACCCGCATGTGGAGCATTCGTTTGTGTGGGATGCTCTACCAGGTTCATTCCTAGATAATGCACTCAAAGGGCACTAAGCATAGAGTGTGAAAACTGAGTTTCCTTGAGAGCTGCTTGGAAGCCTGATGGTGTGTGAAGTTAGTGAGCCAAATGGAGTTGTTCTCCCACAAGAACCACTCGGCTGATCCTTCTTCAATATGCCCTTTACCAACATGCAGTGTTTCCTTGATTGAATTAGCCCTCACACCAATATTTGCGTCTAGAGCCTTTGCATTGAGGGCTATCTGAAAACGGCTGTGGCGCTGAAGTTGCCTGTGAATGTGGAGTTGGTGGCATGTGAAACCCGCATGTGGAGCATTCGTTTGTGTGGGATGCTCTACCAGGTTCATTTCAGTCCTAGCCATACAAAGGGCACTAAGCATAGAGTGTGAAAACTGAGTTTCCTTGAGAGCTGCTTGGAAGCCTGATGGTGTGTGAAGTTAGTGAGCCAAATGGAGTTGTTCTCCCACAAGAACCACTCGGCTGATCCTTCTTCAATATGCCCTTCACCAACATGCAGTGTTTCCTTGATTGAATTAGCTCTCACACCAATATTTGCGTCTAGAGCCTTTGCATTGAGGGCTATCTGAAAACGGCTGTGGCGCTGAAGTTGCCTGTGAATGTGGAGTTGGTGGCATGTGAAACCCGCATGTGGAGCATTCGTTTGTGTGGGATGCTCTACCAGGTTCATTCCTAGATAATGCACTCAAAGGGCACTAAACATAGAGTGTGAAAACTGAGTTTCCTTGAGAGCTGCTTGGAAGCCTGATGGTGTGTGAAGTTAGTGAGCTAAATGGAGTTGTTCTCCCACAAGAACCACTCGGCTGATCCTTCTTCAATATGCCCTTCACCAACATGCAGTGTTTCCTTGATTGAATTAGCTCTCACACCAATATTGGCGTCTAGAGCCTTTGCATTGAGGGCTATCTGAAAATGGCTGTGGCGCTGAAGTTGCTTGTGAATGTGGAGTTGGTGGCATGTGAAACCCGCATGTGGAGCATTCGTTTGTGTGGGATGCTCTACCAGGTTCATTCCTAGATAATGCACTCAAAGGGCACTAAACATAGAGTGTGAAAACTGAGTTTCCTTGAGAGCTGCTTGGAAGCCTGATGGTGTGTGAAGTTAGTGAGCCAAATGGAGTTGTTCTCCCACAAGAACCACTCGGCTGATCCTTCTTCAATATGCCCTTTACCAACATGCAGTGTTTCCTTGATTGAATTAGCTCTCACACCAATATTTACGTCTAGAGCCTTTGCATTGAGGGCTATCTGAAAACGGCTGTGGCGCTGAAGTTGCCTGTGAATGTGGAGTTGGTGGCATGTGAAACCCGCATGTGGAGCATTCGTTTGTGTGGGATGCTCTACCAGGTTCATCCTAGATAATGCATTGAAAGGGCACTAAACATAGAGTGTGAAAACTGAGTTTCCTTGAGAGCTGCTTGGAAGCCTGATGGTGTGTGAAGTTAGTGAGCCAAATGGAGTTGTTCTCCCACAAGAACCACTCGGCTGATCCTTCTTCAATATGCCCTTCACCAACATGCAGTGTTTCCTTGATTGAATTAGCTCTCACACCAATATTTGCGTCTAGAGCCTTTGCATTGAGGGCTATCTGAAAACGGCTGTGGCGCTGAAGTTGGCTGTGAATGTGGAGTTGGTGGCATGTGAAACCCGCATGTGGAGCATTCGTTTGTGTGGGATGCTCTACCAGGTTCATTTCAGTCCTAGCCATACAAAGGGCACTAAGCATAGAGTGTGAAAACTGAGTTTCCTTGAGAGCTGCTTGGAAGCCTGATGGTGTGTGAAGTTAGTGAGCCAAATGGAGTTGTTCTCCCACAAGAACCACTCGGCTGATCCTTCTTCAATATGCCCTTCACCAACATGCAGTGTTTCCTTGATTGAATTAGCTCTCACACCAATATTTGCGTCTAGAGCCTTTGCATTGAGGGCTATCTGAAAACGGCTGTGGCGCTGAAGTTGCCTGTGAATGTGGAGTTGGTGGCATGTGAAACCCGCATGTGGAGCATTCGTTTGTGTGGGATGCTCTACCAGGTTCATTCCTAGATAATGCACTCAAAGGGCACTAAACATAGAGTGTGAAAACTGAGTTTCCTTGAGAGCTGCTTGGAAGCCTGATGGTGTGTGAAGTTAGTGAGCTAAATGGAGTTGTTCTCCCACAAGAACCACTCGGCTGATCCTTCTTCAATATGCCCTTCACCAACATGCAGTGTTTCCTTGATTGAATTAGCTCTCACACCAATATTGGCGTCTAGAGCCTTTGCATTGAGGGCTATCTGAAAATGGCTGTGGCGCTGAAGTTGCTTGTGAATGTGGAGTTGGTGGCATGTGAAACCCGCATGTGGAGCATTCGTTTGTGTGGGATGCTCTACCAGGTTCATTCCTAGATAATGCACTCAAAGGGCACTAAACATAGAGTGTGAAAACTGAGTTTCCTTGAGAGCTGCTTGGAAGCCTGATGGTGTGTGAAGTTAGTGAGCCAAATGGAGTTGTTCTCCCACAAGAACCACTCGGCTGATCCTTCTTCAATATGCCCTTTACCAACATGCAGTGTTTCCTTGATTGAATTAGCTCTCACACCAATATTTACGTCTAGAGCCTTTGCATTGAGGGCTATCTGAAAACGGCTGTGGCGCTGAATTTGCCTGTGAATGTGGAGTTGGTGGCATGTGAAACCCGCATGTGGAGCATTCGTTTGTGTGGGATGCTCTACCAGGTTCATCCTAGATAATGCATTGAAAGGGCACTAAACATAGAGTGTGAAAACTGAGTTTCCTTGAGAGCTGCTTGGAAGCCTGATGGTGTGTGAAGTTAGTGAGCCAAATGGAGTTGTTCTCCCACAAGAACCACTCGGCTGATCCTTCTTCAATATGCCCTTCACCAACATGCAGTGTTTCCTTGATTGAATTAGCTCTCACACCAATATTTGCGTCTAGAGCCTTTGCATTGAGGGCTATCTGAAAACAGCTGTGGCGCTGAAGTTGGCTGTGAATGTGGAGTTGGTGGCATGTGAAACCCGCATGTGGAGCATTCGTTTGTGTGGGATGCTCTACCAGGTTCATTTCAGTCCTAGCCATACAAAGGGCACTAAGCATAGAGTGTGAAAACTGAGTTTCCTTGAGAGCTGCTTGGAAGCCTGATGGTGTGTGAAGTTAGTGAGCCAAATGGAGTTGTTCTCCCACAAGAACCACTCGGCTGATCCTTCTTCAATATGCCCTTCACCAACATGCAGTGTTTCCTTGATTGAATTAGCTCTCACACCAATATTTGCGTCTAGAGCCTTTGCATTGAGGGCTATCTGAAAACGGCTGTGGCGCTGAAGTTGCCTGTGAATGTGGAGTTGGTGGCATGTGAAACCCGCATGTGGAGCATTCGTTTGTGTGGGATGCTCTACCAGGTTCATTCCTAGATAATGCACTCAAATGGCACTAAACATAGAGTGTGAAAACTGAGTTTCCTTGAGAGCTGCTTGGAAGCCTGATGGTGTGTGAAGTTAGTGAGCCAAATGGAGTTGTTCTCCCACAAGAACCACTCGGCTGATCCTTCTTCAATATGCCCTTCACCAACATGCAGTGTTTCCTTGATTGAATTAGCTCTCACACCAATATTTGCGTCTAGAGCCTTTGCATTGAGGGCTATCTGAAAACGGCTGTGGCACTGATGTTGCCTGTGAATGTGGAGTTGGTGGCATGTGAAACCCGCATGTGGAGCATTCGTTTGTGTGGGATGCTCTACCAGGTTCATTCCTAGATAATGCACTCAAAGGGCACTAAGCATAGAGTGTGAAAACTGAGTTTCCTTGAGAGCTGCTTGGAAGCCTGATGGTGTGTGAAGTTAGTGAGCCAAATGGAGTTGTTCTCCCACAAGAACCACTCGGCTGATCCTTCTTCAATATGCCCTTCACCAACATGCAGTGTTTCCTTGATTGAATTAGCCCTCACACCAATATTTGCGTCTAGAGCCTTTGCATTGAGGGCTATCTGAAAACGGCTGTGGCGCTGAAGTTGCCTGTGAATGTGGAGTTGGTGGCATGTGAAACCCGCATGTGGAGCATTCGTTTGTGTGGGATGCTCTACCAGGTTCATTTCAGTCCTAGCCATACAAAGGGCACTAAGCATAGAGTGTGAAAACTGAGTTTCCTTGAGAGCTGCTTGGAAGCCTGATGGTGTGTGAAGTTAGTGAGCCAAATGGAGTTGTTCTCCCACAAGAACCACTCGGCTGATCCTTCTTCAATATGCCCTTCACCAACATGCAGTGTTTCCTTGATTGAATTAGCTCTCACACCAATATTTGCGTCTAGAGCCTTTGCATTGAGGGCTATCTGAAAACGGCTGTGGCACTGATGTTGCCTGTGAATGTGGAGTTGGTGGCATGTGAAACCCGCATGTGGAGCATTCGTTTGTGTGGGATGCTCTACCAGGTTCATTCCTAGATAATGCACTCAAAGGGCACTAAGCATAGAGTGTGAAAACTGAGTTTCCTTGAGAGCTGCTTGGAAGCCTGATGGTGTGTGAAGTTAGTGAGCCAAATGGAGTTGTTCTCCCACAAGAACCACTCGGCTGATCCTTCTTCAATATGCCCTTCACCAACATGCAGTGTTTCCTTGATTGAATTAGCCCTCACACCAATATTTGCGTCTAGAGCCTTTGCATTGAGGGCTATCTGAAAACGGCTGTGGCGCTGAAGTTGCCTGTGAATGTGGAGTTGGTGGCATGTGAAACCCGCATGTGGAGCATTCGTTTGTGTGGGATGCTCTCCCAGCTTCATTTCAGTCCTAGCCATACAAAGGGCACTAAGCATAGAGTGTGAAAACTGAGTTTCCTTGAGAGCTGCTTGGAAGCCTGATGGTGTGTGAAGTTAGTGAGCCAAATGGAGTTGTTCTCCCACAAGAACCACTCGGCTGATCCTTCTTCAATATGCCCTTCACCAACATGCAGTGTTTCCTTGATTGAATTAGCTCTCACACCAATATTTGCGTCTAGAGCCTTTGCATTGAGGGCTATCTGAAAACGGCTGTGGCGCTGAAGTTGCCTGTGAATGTGGAGTTGGTGGCATGTGAAACCCGCATGTGGAGCATTCGTTTGTGTGGGATGCTCTACCAGGTTCATTCCTAGATAATGCACTCAAAGGGCACTAAACATAGAGTGTGAAAACTGAGTTTCCTTGAGAGCTGCTTGGAAGCCTGATGGTGTGTGAAGTTAGTGAGCTAAATGGAGTTGTTCTCCCACAAGAACCACTCGGCTGATCCTTCTTCAATATGCCCTTCACCAACATGCAGTGTTTCCTTGATTGAATTAGCTCTCACACCAATATTTGCGTCTAGAGCCTTTGCATTGAGGGCTATCTGAAAATGGCTGTGGCGCTGAAGTTGCTTGTGAATGTGGAGTTGGTGGCATGTGAAACCCGCATGTGGAGCATTCGTTTGTGTGGGATGCTCTACCAGGTTCATTCCTAGATAATGCACTCAAAGGGCACTAAGCATAGAGTGTGAAAACTGAGTTTCCTTGAGAGCTGCTTGGAAGCCTGATGGTGTGTGAAGTTAGTGAGCCAAATGGAGTTGTTCTCCCACAAGAACCACTCGGCTGATCCTTCTTCAATATGCCCTTTACCAACATGCAGTGTTTCCTTGATTGAATTAGCTCTCACACCAATATTTGCGTCTAGAGCCTTTGCATTGAGGGCTATCTGAAAACGGCTGTGGCGCTGAAGTTGCCTGTGAATGTGGAGTTGGTGGCATGTGAAACCCGCATATGGAGCATTCGTTTGTGTGGGATGCTCTACCAGGTTCATCCTAGATAATGCATTCAAAGGGCACTAAACATAGAGTGTGAAAACTGAGTTTCCTTGAGAGCTGCTTGGAAGCCTGATGGTGTGTGAAGTTAGTGAGCCAAATGGAGTTGTTCTCCCACAAGAACCACTCGGCTGATCCTTCTTCAATATGCCCTTCACCAACATGCAGTGTTTCCTTGATTGAATTAGCTCTCACACCAATATTTGCGTCTAGAGCCTTTGCATTGAGGGCTATCTGAAAACAGCTGTGGCGCTGAAGTTGGCTGTGAATGTGGAGTTGGTGGCATGTGAAACCCGCATGTGGAGCATTCGTTTGTGTGGGATGCTCTACCAGGTTCATTTCAGTCCTAGCCATACAAAGGGCACTAAGCATAGAGTGTGAAAACTGAGTTTCCTTGAGAGCTGCTTGGAAGCCTGATGGTGTGTGAAGTTAGTGAGCCAAATGGAGTTGTTCTCCCACAAGAACCACTCGGCTGATCCTTCTTCAATATGCCCTTCACCAACATGCAGTGTTTCCTTGATTGAATTAGCTCTCACACCAATATTTGCGTCTAGAGCCTTTGCATTGAGGGCTATCTGAAAACGGCTGTGGCGCTGAAGTTGCCTGTGAATGTGGAGTTGGTGGCATGTGAAACCCGCATGTGGAGCATTCGTTTGTGTGGGATGCTCTACCAGGTTCATTCCTAGATAATGCACTCAAAGGGCACTAAACATAGAGTGTGAAAACTGAGTTTCCTTGAGAGCTGCTTGGAAGCCTGATGGTGTGTGAAGTTAGTGAGCCAAATGGAGTTGTTCTCCCACAAGAACCACTCGGCTGATCCTTCTTCAATATGCCCTTCACCAACATGCAGTGTTTCCTTGATTGAATTAGCTCTCACACCAATATTTGCGTCTAGAGCCTTTGCATTGAGGGCTATCTGAAAACGGCTGTGGCACTGATGTTGCCTGTGAATGTGGAGTTGGTGGCATGTGAAACCCGCATGTGGAGCATTCGTTTGTGTGGGATGCTCTACCAGGTTCATTCCTAGATAATGCACTCAAAGGGCACTAAGCATAGAGTGTGAAAACTGAGTTTCCTTGAGAGCTGCTTGGAAGCCTGATGGTGTGTGAAGTTAGTGAGCCAAATGGAGTTGTTCTCCCACAAGAACCACTCGGCTGATCCTTCTTCAATATGCCCTTCACCAACATGCAGTGTTTCCTTGATTGAATTAGCCCTCACACCAATATTTGCGTCTAGAGCCTTTGCATTGAGGGCTATCTGAAAACGGCTGTGGCGCTGAAGTTGCCTGTGAATGTGGAGTTGGTGGCATGTGAAACCCGCATGTGGAGCATTCGTTTGTGTGGGATGCTCTACCAGGTTCATTTCAGTCCTAGCCATACAAAGGGCACTAAGCATAGAGTGTGAAAACTGAGTTTCCTTGAGAGCTGCTTGGAAGCCTGATGGTGTGTGAAGTTAGTGAGCCAAATGGAGTTGTTCTCCCACAAGAACCACTCGGCTGATCCTTCTTCAATATGCCCTTCACCAACATGCAGTGTTTCCTTGATTGAATTAGCTCTCACACCAATATTTGCGTCTAGAGCCTTTGCATTGAGGGCTATCTGAAAACGGCTGTGGCGCTGAAGTTGCCTGTGAATGTGGAGTTGGTGGCATGTGAAACCCGCATGTGGAGCATTCGTTTGTGTGGGATGCTCTACCAGGTTCATTCCTAGATAATGCACTCAAAGGGCACTAAACATAGAGTGTGAAAACTGAGTTTCCTTGAGAGCTGCTTGGAAGCCTGATGGTGTGTGAAGTTAGTGAGCTAAATGGAGTTGTTCTCCCACAAGAACCACTCGGCTGATCCTTCTTCAATATGCCCTTCACCAACATGCAGTGTTTCCTTGATTGAATTAGCTCTCACACCAATATTTGCGTCTAGAGCCTTTGCATTGAGGGCTATCTGAAAATGGCTGTGGCGCTGAAGTTGCTTGTGAATGTGGAGTTGGTGGCATGTGAAACCCGCATGTGGAGCATTCGTTTGTGTGGGATGCTCTACCAGCTTCATTCCTAGATAATGCACTCAAAGGGCACTAAACATAGAGTGTGAAACCTGAGTTTCCTTGAGAGCTGCTTGGAAGCCTGATGGTGTGTGAAGTTAGTGAGCCAAATGGAGTTGTTCTCCCACAAGAACCACTCGGCTGATCCTTCTTCAATATGCCCTTCACCAACATGCAGTGTTTCCTTGATTGAATTAGCTCTCACACCAATATTTGCGTCTAGAGCCTTTGCATTGAGGGCTATCTGAAAACGGCTGTGGCGCTGAAGTTGCCTGTGAATGTGGAGTTGGTGGCATGTGAAACCCGCATGTGGAGCATTCGTTTGTGTGGGATGCTCTACCAGGTTCATCCTAGATAATGCATTGAAAGGGCACTAAACATAGAGTGTGAAAACTGAGTTTCCTTGAGAGCTGCTTGGAAGCCTGATGGTGTGTGAAGTTAGTGAGCCAAATGGAGTTGTTCTCCCACAAGAACCACTCGGCTGATCCTTCTTCAATATGCCCTTCACCAACATGCAGTGTTTCCTTGATTGAATTAGCTCTCACACCAATATTTGCGTCTAGAGCCTTTGCATTGAGGGCTATCTGAAAACAGCTGTGGCGCTGAAGTTGCCTGTGAATGTGGAGTTGGTGGCATGTGAAACCCGCATGTGGAGCATTCGTTTGTGTGGGATGCTCTACCAGGTTCATTTCAGTCCTAGCCATACAAAGGGCACTAAGCATAGAGTGTGAAAACTGAGTTTCCTTGAGAGCTGCTTGAAGCCTGATGGTGTGTGAAGTTAGTGAGCCAAATGGAGTTGTTCTCCACAAGAACCACTCGGCTGATCCTTCTTCAATATGCCCTTCACCAACATGCAGTGTTTCCTTGATTGAATTAGCTCTCACACCAATATTTGCGTCTAGAGCCTTTGCATTGAGGGCTATCTGAAAACGGCTGTGGCGCTGAAGTTGCCTGTGAATGTGGAGTTGGTGGCATGTGAAACCCGCATGTGGAGCATTCGTTTGTGTGGGATGCTCTACCAGGTTCATTCCTAGATAATGCACTCAAATGGCACTAAACATAGAGTGTGAAAACTGAGTTTCCTTGAGAGCTGCTTGGAAGCCTGATGGTGTGTGAAGTTAGTGAGCCAAATGGAGTTGTTCTCCCACAAGAACCACTCGGCTGATCCTTCTTCAATATGCCCTTCACCAACATGCAGTGTTTCCTTGATTGAATTAGCCCTCACACCAATATTTGCGTCTAGAGCCTTTGCATTGAGGGCTATCTGAAAACGGCTGTGGCGCTGAAGTTGCCTGTGAATGTGGAGTTGGTGGCATGTGAAACCCGCATGTGGAGCATTCGTTTGTGTGGGATGCTCTACCAGGTTCATTTCAGTCCTAGCCATACAAAGGGCACTAAGCATAGAGTGTGAAAACTGAGTTTCCTTGAGAGCTGCTTGGAAGCCTGATGGTGTGTGAAGTTAGTGAGCCAAATGGAGTTGTTCTCCACAAGAACCACTCGGCTGATCCTTCTTCAATATGCCCTTCACCAACATGCAGTGTTTCCTTGATTGAATTAGCTCTCACACCAATATTTGCGTCTAGAGCCTTTGCATTGAGGGCTATCTGAAAACGGCTGTGGCGCTGAAGTTGCCTGTGAATGTGGAGTTGGTGGCATGTGAAACCCGCATGTGGAGCATTCGTTTGTGTGGGATGCTCTACCAGGTTCATTCCTAGATAATGCACTCAAAGGGCACTAAACATAGAGTGTGAAAACTGAGTTTCCTTGAGAGCTGCTTGGAAGCCTGATGGTGTGTGAAGTTAGTGAGCTAAATGGAGTTGTTCTCCCACAAGAACCACTCGGCTGATCCTTCTTCAATATGCCCTTCACCAACATGCAGTGTTTCCTTGATTGAATTAGCTCTCACACCAATATTTGCGTCTAGAGCCTTTGCATTGAGGGCTATCTGAAAATGGCTGTGGCGCTGAAGTTGCTTGTGAATGTGGAGTTGGTGGCATGTGAAACCCGCATGTGGAGCATTCGTTTGTGTGGGATGCTCTACCAGGTTCATTCCTAGATAATGCACTCAAAGGGCACTAAACATAGAGTGTGAAAACTGAGTTTCCTTGAGAGCTGCTTGGAAGCCTGATGGTGTGTGAAGTTAGTGAGCCAAATGGAGTTGTTCTCCCACAAGAACCACTCGGCTGATCCTTCTTCAATATGCCCTTTACCAACATGCAGTGTTTCCTTGATTGAATTAGCTCTCACACCAATATTTGCGTCTAGAGCCTTTGCATTGAGGGCTATCTGAAAACGGCTGTGGCGCTGAAGTTGCCTGTGAATGTGGAGTTGGTGGCATGTGAAACCCGCATGTGGAGCATTCGTTTGTGTGGGATGCTCTACCAGGTTCATTCCTAGATAATGCATTCAAAGGGCACTAAACATAGAGTGTGAAAACAGAGTTTCCTTGAGAGCTGCTTGGAAGCCTGATGGTGTGTGAAGTTAGTGAGCCAAATGGAGTTGTTCTCCCACAAGAACCACTCGGCTGATCCTTCTTCAATATGCCCTTCACCAACATGCAGTGTTTCCTTGATTGAATTAGCTCTCACACCAATATTTGCGTCTAGAGCCTTTGCATTGAGGGCTATCTGAAAACAGCTGTGGCGCTGAAGTTGGCTGTGAATGTGGAGTTGGTGGCATGTGAAACCCGCATGTGGAGCATTCGTTTGTGTGGGATGCTCTACCAGGTTCATTTCAGTCCTAGCCATACAAAGGGCACTAAGCATAGAGTGTGAAAACTGAGTTTCCTTGAGAGCTGCTTGGAAGCCTGATGGTGTGTGAAGTTAGTGAGCCAAATGGAGTTGTTCTCCCACAAGAACCACTCGGCTGATCCTTCTTCAATATGCCCTTCACCAACATGCAGTGTTTCCTTGATTGAATTAGCTCTCACACCAATATTTGCGTCTAGAGCCTTTGCATTGAGGGCTATCTGAAAACGGCTGTGGCGCTGAAGTTGCCTGTGAATGTGGAGTTGGTGGCATGTGAAACCCGCATGTGGAGCATTCGTTTGTGTGGGATGCTCTACCAGGTTCATTCCTAGATAATGCACTCAAATGGCACTAAACATAGAGTGTGAAAACTGAGTTTCCTTGAGAGCTGCTTGGAAGCCTGATGGTGTGTGAAGTTAGTGAGCCAAATGGAGTTGTTCTCCCACAAGAACCACTCGGCTGATCCTTCTTCAATATGCCCTTCACCAACATGCAGTGTTTCCTTGATTGAATTAGCCCTCACACCAATATTTGCGTCTAGAGCCTTTGCATTGAGGGCTATCTGAAAACGGCTGTGGCGCTGAAGTTGCCTGTGAATGTGGAGTTGGTGGCATGTGAAACCCGCATGTGGAGCATTCGTTTGTGTGGGATGCTCTACCAGGTTCCTTTCAGTCCTAGCCATACAAAGGGCACTAAGCATAGAGTGTGAAAACTGAGTTTCCTTGAGAGCTGCTTGGAAGCCTGATGGTGTGTGAAGTTAGTGAGCCAAATGGAGTTGTTCTCCCACAAGAACCACTCGGCTGATCCTTCTTCAATATGCCCTTCACCAACATGCAGTGTTTCCTTGATTGAATTAGCTCTCACACCAATATTTGCGTCTAGAGCCTTTGCATTGAGGGCTATCTGAAAACGGCTGTGGCGCTGAAGTTGCCTGTGAATGTGGAGTTGGTGGCATGTGAAACCCGCATGTGGAGCATTCGTTTGTGTGGGATGCTCTACCAGGTTCATTCCTAGATAATGCACTCAAAGGGCACTAAACATAGAGTGTGAAAACTGAGTTTCCTTGAGAGCTGCTTGGAAGCCTGATGGTGTGTGAAGTTAGTGAGCTAAATGGAGTTGTTCTCCCACAAGAACCACTCGGCTGATCCTTCTTCAATATGCCCTTCACCAACATGCAGTGTTTCCTTGATTGAATTAGCTCTCACACCAATATTTGCGTCTAGAGCCTTTGCATTGAGGGCTATCTGAAAATGGCTGTGGCGCTGAAGTTGCTTGTGAATGTGGAGTTGGTGGCATGTGAAACCCGCATGTGGAGCATTCGTTTGTGTGGGATGCTCTACCAGGTTCATTCCTAGATAATGCACTCAAAGGGCACTAAACATAGAGTGTGAAAACTGAGTTTCCTTGAGAGCTGCTTGGAAGCCTGATGGTGTGTGAAGTTAGTGAGCCAAATGGAGTTGTTCTCCCACAAGAACCACTCGGCTGATCCTTCTTCAATATGCCCTTTACCAACATGCAGTGTTTCCTTGATTGAATTAGCTCTCACACCAATATTTGCGTCTAGAGCCTTTGCATTGAGGGCTATCTGAAAACGGCTGTGGCGCTGAAGTTGCCTGTGAATGTGGAGTTGGTGGCATGTGAAACCCGCATGTGGAGCATTCGTTTGTGTGGGATGCTCTACCAGGTTCATTCCTAGATAATGCATTCAAAGGGCACTAAACATAGAGTGTGAAAACAGAGTTTCCTTGAGAGCTGCTTGGAAGCCTGATGGTGTGTGAAGTTAGTGAGCCAAATGGAGTTGTTCTCCCACAAGAACCACTCGGCTGATCCTTCTTCAATATGCCCTTCACCAACATGCAGTGTTTCCTTGATTGAATTAGCTCTCACACCAATATTTGCGTCTAGAGCCTTTGCATTGAGGGCTATCTGAAAACGGCTGTGGCGCTGAAGTTGCCTGTGAATGTGCAGTTGGTGGCATGTGAAACCCGCATGTGGAGCATTCGTTTGTGTGGGATGCTCTACCAGGTTCATTCCTAGATAATGCACTCAAATGGCACTAAACATAGAGTGTGAAAACTGAGTTTCCTTGAGAGCTGCTTGGAAGCCTGATGGTGTGTGAAGTTAGTGAGCCAAATGGAGTTGTTCTCCCACAAGAACCACTCGGCTGATCCTTCTTCAATATGCCCTTCACCAACATGCAGTGTTTCCTTGATTGAATTAGCTCTCACACCAATATTTGCGTCTAGAGCCTTTGCATTGAGGGCTATCTGAAAACGGCTGTGGCACTGATGTTGCCTGTGAATGTGGAGTTGGTGGCATGTGAAACCCGCATGTGGAGCATTCGTTTGTGTGGGATGCTCTACCAGGTTCATTCCTAGATAATGCACTCAAAGGGCACTAAGCATAGAGTGTGAAAACTGAGTTTCCTTGAGAGCTGCTTGGAAGCCTGATGGTGTGTGAAGTTAGTGAGCCAAATGGAGTTGTTCTCCCACAAGAACCACTCGGCTGATCCTTCTTCAATATGCCCTTCACCAACATGCAGTGTTTCCTTGATTGAATTAGCCCTCACACCAATATTTGCGTCTAGAGCCTTTGCATTGAGGGCTATCTGAAAACGGCTGTGGCACTGAAGTTGCCTGTGAATGTGGAGTTGGTGGCATGTGAAACCCGCATGTGGAGCATTCGTTTGTGTGGGATGCTCTACCAGGTTCATTCCTAGATAATGCATTCAAAGGGCACTAAACATAGAGTGTGAAAACTGAGTTTCCTTGAGAGCTGCTTGGAAGCCTGATGGTGTGTGAAGTTAGTGAGCCAAATGGAGTTGTTCTCCCACAAGAACCACTCGGCTGATCCTTCTTCAATATGCCCTTCACCAACATGCAGTGTTTCCTTGATTGAATTAGCTCTCACACCAATATTTGCGTCTAGAGCCTTTGCATTGAGGGCTATCTGAAAACAGCTGTGGCGCTGAAGTTGGCTGTGAATGTGGAGTTGGTGGCATGTGAAACCCGCATGTGGAGCATTCGTTTGTGTGGGATGCTCTACCAGGTTCATTTCAGTCCTAGCCATACAAAGGGCACTAAGCATAGAGTGTGAAAACTGAGTTTCCTTGAGAGCTGCTTGGAAGCCTGATGGTGTGTGAAGTTAGTGAGCCAAATGGAGTTGTTCTCCCACAAGAACCACTCGGCTGATCCTTCTTCAATATGCCCTTCACCAACATGCAGTGTTTCCTTGATTGAATTAGCTCTCACACCAATATTTGCGTCTAGAGCCTTTGCATTGAGGGCTATCTGAAAACGGCTGTGGCGCTGAAGTTGCCTGTGAATGTGGAGTTGGTGGCATGTGAAACCCGCATGTGGAGCATTCGCTTCTGTGGGATGCTCTACCAGGTTCATTCCTAGATAATGCACTCAAAGGGCACTAAGCATAGAGTGTGAAAACTGAGTTTCCTTGAGAGCTGCTTGGAAGCCTGATGGTGTGTGAAGTTAGTGAGCCAAATGGAGTTGTTCTCCCACAAGAACCACTCGGCTGATCCTTCTTCAATATGCCCTTCACCAACATGCAGTGTTTCCTTGATTGAATTAGCTCTCACACCAATATTTGCGTCTAGAGCCTTTGCATTGAGCGCTATCTGAAAACGGCTGTGGCGCTGAAGTTGACTGTGAATCTGGAGTTGGTGGCATGTGAAACCCGCATGTGGAGCATTCGTTTGTGTGGGATGCTCTACCAGGTTCATTTCAGTCCTAGGCACACAAAGGGCACTAAGCATAGAGCGTGAAAACTGAGTTTCCTTGAGAGCTGCTTGGAAGCCTGATGGTGTGTGAAGTTAGTGAGCCAAATGGAGTTGTTCTCCCACAAGAACCACTTGGCTGATCCTTCTTCAATATGCCCTTCACCAACATGCAGTGTTTCCTTGATTGAATTAGCTCTCACACCAATATTTGCGTCTAGAGCCTTTGCATTGAGGGCTATCTGAAAACGGCTGTGGCGCTGAAGTTGCCTGTGAATGTGGAGTTCGTGGCATGTGAAACCCGCATGTGGAGCATTCGTTTCTGTGGGATGCTCTACCAGGTTCATTCCTAGATAATGCACTCAAAGGGCAGTAAGCATAGAGTGTGAAAACTGAGTTTCCTTGAGAGCTGCTTGGAAGCCTGATGGTGTGTGAAGTTAGTGAGCCAAATGGAGTTGTTCTCCCACAAGAACCACTCGGCTGATCCTTCTTCAATATGCCCTTCACCAACATGCAGTGTTTCCTTGATTGAATTAGCTCTCACACCAATATTTGCGTCTAGAGCCTTTGCATTGAGGGCTATCTGAAAACGGCTGTGGCGCTGAAGTTGCCTGTGAATGTGGAGTTGGTGGCATGTGAAACCCGCATGTGGAGCATTCGTTTGTGTGGGATGCTCTACCAGGTTCATTCCTAGATAATGCACTCAAAGGGCACTAAGCATAGAGTGTGAAAACTGAGTTTCCTTGAGAGCTGCTTGGAAGCCTGATGGTGTGTGAAGTTAGTGAGCCAAATGGAGTTGTTCTCCCACAAGAACCACTCGGCTGATCCTTCTTCAATATGCCCTTTACCAACATGCAGTGTTTCCTTGATTGAATTAGCTCTCACACCAATATTTGCGTCTAGAGCCTTTGCATTGAGGGCTATCTGAAAACGGCTGTGGCGCTGAAGTTGCCTGTGAATGTGGAGTTGGTGGCATGTGAAACCCGCATGTGGAGCATTCGTTTGTGTGGGATGCTCTACCAGGTTCCTTTCAGTCCTAGCCATACAAAGGGCACTAAGCATAGAGTGTGAAAACTGAGTTTCCTTGAGAGCTGCTTGGAAGCCTGATGGTGTGTGAAGTTAGTGAGCCAAATGGAGTTGTTCTCCCACAAGAACCACTCGGCTGATCCTTCTTCAATATGCCCTTCACCAACATGCAGTGTTTCCTTGATTGAATTAGCCCTCACACCAATATTTGCGTCTAGAGCCTTTGCATTGAGGGCTATCTGAAAACGGCTGTGGCGCTGAAGTTGCCTGTGAATGTGGAGTTGGTGGCATGTGAAACCCGCATGTGGAGCATTCGTTTGTGTGGGATGCTCTACCAGGTTCCTTTCAAGACCTAGCCATACAAAGGGCACTAAGCATAGGGTGTGAAAACTGAGTTTCCTTGAGAGCTGCTTGGAAGCCTGATGGTGTGTGAAGTTAGTGAGCCAAATGGAGTTGTTCTCCCACAAGAACCACTCGGCTGATCCTTCTTCAATATGCCCTTCACCAACATGCAGTGTTTCCTTGATTGAATTAGCTCTCACACCAATATTTGCGTCTAGAGCCTTTGCATTGAGGGCTATCTGAAAACGGCTGTGGCGCTGAAGTTGCCTGTGAATGTGGAGTTGGTGGCATGTGAAACCCGCATGTGGAGCATTCGTTTGTGTGGGATGCTCTACCAGGTTCATTTCAGTCCTAGCCATACAAAGGGCACTAAGCATAGAGTGTGAAAACTGAGTTTCCTTGAGAGCTGCTTGGAAGCCTGATGGTGTGTGAAGTTAGTGAGCCAAATGGAGTTGTTCTCCCACAAGAACCACTCGGCTGATCCTTCTTCAATATGCCCTTCACCAACATGCAGTGTTTCCTTGATTGAATTAGCTCTCACACCAATATTTGCGTCTAGAGCCTTTGCATTGAGGGCTATCTGAAAACGGCTGTGGCGCTGAAGTTGCCTGTGAATGTGGAGTTGGTGGCATGTGAAACCCGCATGTGGAGCATTCGTTTGTGTGGGATGCTCTACCAGGTTCATTTCAGTCCTAGCCATACAAAGGGCACTAAGCATAGAGTGTGAAAACTGAGTTTCCTTGAGAGCTGCTTGGAAGCCTGATGGTGTGTGAAGTTAGTGAGCCAAATGGAGTTGTTCTCCCACAAGAACCACTCGGCTGATCCTTCTTCAATATGCCCTTCACCAACATGCAGTGTTTCCTTGATTGAATTAGCCCTCACACCAATATTTGCGTCTAGAGCCTTTGCATTGAGGGCTATCTGAAAACGGCTGTGGCGCTGAAGTTGCCTGTGAATGTGGAGTTGGTGGCATGTGAAACCCGCATGTGGAGCATTCGTTTGTGTGGGATGCTCTACCAGGTTCCTTTCAAGACCTAGCCATACAAAGGGCACTAAGCATAGGGTGTGAAAACTGAGTTTCCTTGAGAGCTGCTTGGAAGCCTGATGGTGTGTGAAGTTAGTGAGCCAAATGGAGTTGTTCTCCCACAAGAACCACTCGGCTGATCCTTCTTCAATATGCCCTTCACCAACATGCAGTGTTTCCTTGATTGAATTAGCTCTCACACCAATATTTGCGTCTAGAGCCTTTGCATTGAGGGCTATCTGAAAACGGCTGTGGCGCTGAAGTTGCCTGTGAATGTGGAGTTGGTGGCATGTGAAACCCGCATGTGGAGCATTCGTTTGTGTGGGATGCTCTACCAGGTTCATTTCAGTCCTAGCCATACAAAGGGCACTAAGCATAGAGTGTGAAAACTGAGTTTCCTTGAGAGCTGCTTGGAAGCCTGATGGTGTGTGAAGTTAGTGAGCCAAATGGAGTTGTTCTCCCACAAGAACCACTCGGCTGATCCTTCTTCAATATGCCCTTCACCAACATGCAGTGTTTCCTTGATTGAATTAGCTCTCACACCAATATTTGCGTCTAGAGCCTTTGCATTGAGGGCTATCTGAAAACGGCTGTGGCGCTGAAGTTGCCTGTGAATGTGGAGTTGGTGGCATGTGAAACCCGCATGTGGAGCATTCGTTTGTGTGGGATGCTCTACCAGGTTCATTTCAGTCCTAGCCATACAAAGGGCACTAAGCATAGAGTGTGAAAACTGAGTTTCCTTGAGAGCTGCTTGGAAGCCTGATGGTGTGTGAAGTTAGTGAGCCAAATGGAGTTGTTCTCCCACAAGAACCACTCGGCTGATCCTTCTTCAATATGCCCTTCACCAACATGCAGTGTTTCCTTGATTGAATTAGCTCTCACACCAATATTTGCGTCTAGAGCCTTTGCATTGAGGGCTATCTGAAAACGGCTGTGGCGCTGAAGTTGCCTGTGAATGTGGAGTTGGTGGCATGTGAAACCCGCATGTGGAGCATTCGTTTGTGTGGGATGCTCTACCAGGTTCATTTCAGTCCTAGCCATACAAAGGGCACTAAGCATAGAGTGTGAAAACAGAGTTTCCTTGAGAGCTGCTTGGAAGCCTGATGGTGTGTGAAGTTAGTGAGCCAAATGGAGTTGTTCTCCCACAAGAACCACTCGGCTGATCCTTCTTCAATATGCCCTTCACCAACATGCAGTGTTTCCTTGATTGAATTAGCTCTCACACCAATATTTGCGTCTAGAGCCTTTGCATTGAGGGCTATCTGAAAACGGCTGTGGCGCTGAAGTTGACTGTGAATGTGGAGTTGGTGGCATGTGAAACCCGCATGTGGAGCATTCGTTTGTGTGGGATGCTCTACCAGGTTCATTCCTAGATAATGCATTCAAAGGGCACTAAACATAGAGTGTGAAAACTGAGTTTCCTTGAGAGCTGCTTGGAAGCCTGATGGTGTGTGAAGTTAGTGAGCCAAATGGAGTTGTTCTCCCACAAGAACCACTCGGCTGATCCTTCTTCAATATGCCCTTCACCAACATGCAGTGTTTCCTTGATTGAATTAGCTCTCACACCAATATTTGCGTCTAGAGCCTTTGCATTGAGGGCTATCTGAAAACGGCTGTGGCGCTGAAGTTGACTGTGAATCTGGAGTTGGTGGCATGTGAAACCCGCATGTGGAGCATTCGTTTGTGTGGGATGCTGACCAAGCTTCATTTCAGTCCTAGGCACACAAAGGGCACTAAGCATAGAGCGTGAAAACTGAGTTTCCTTGAGAGCTGCTTGGAAGCCTGATGGTGTGTGAAGTTAGTGAGCCAAATGGAGTTGTTCTCCCACAAGAACCACTCGGCTGATCCTTCTTCAATATGCCCTTCACCAACATGCAGTGTTTCCTTGATTGAATTAGCTCTCACACCAATATTTGCGTCTAGAGCCTTTGCATTGAGGGCTATCTGAAAACGGCTGTGGCGCTGAAGTTGCCTGTGAATGTGGAGTTGGTGGCATGTGAAACCCGCATGTGGAGCATTCGTATCTGTGGGATGCTCTACCAGGTTCATTCCTAGATAATGCATTCAAAGGGCACTAAACATAGAGTGTGAAAACTGAGTTTCCTTGAGAGCTGCTTGGAAGCCTGATGGTGTGTGAAGTTAGTGAGCCAAATGGAGTTGTTCTCCCACAAGAACCACTCGGCTGATCCTTCTTCAATATGCCCTTCACCAACATGCAGTGTTTCCTTGATTGAATTAGCTCTCACACCAATATTTGCGTCTAGAACCTTTGCATTGAGGGCTATCTGAAAACGGCTGTGGCGCTGAAGTTGCCTGTGAATGTGGAGTTGGTGGCATGTGAAACCCGCATGTGGAGCATTCGTTTGTGTGGGATGCTCTACCAGGTTCATTTCAGTCCTAGCCATACAAAGGGCACTAAGCATAGAGTGTGAAAACTGAGTTTCCTTGAGAGCTGCTTGGAAGCCTGATGGTGTGTGAAGTTAGTGAGCCAAATGGAGTTGTTCTCCCACAAGAACCACTCGGCTGATCCTTCTTCAATATGCCCTTCACCAACATGCAGTGTTTCCTTGATTGAATTAGCTCTCACACCAATATTTGCGTCTAGAGCCTTTGCATTGAGGGCTATCTGAAAACGGCTGTGGCGCTGAAGTTGCCTGTGAATGTGGAGTTGGTGGCATGTGAAACCCGCATGTGGAGCATTCGTTTGTGTGGGATGCTCTACCAGGTTCATTCCTAGATAATGCACTCAAATGGCACTAAACATAGAGTGTGAAAACTGAGTTTCCTTGAGAGCTGCTTGGAAGCCTGATGGTGTGTGAAGTTAGTGAGCCAAATGGAGTTGTTCTCCCACAAGAACCACTCGGCTGATCCTTCTTCAATATGCCCTTCACCAACATGCAGTGTTTCCTTGATTGAATTAGCTCTCACACCAATATTTGCGTCTAGAGCCTTTGCATTGAGGGCTATCTGAAAACGGCTGTGGCACTGATGTTGCCTGTGAATGTGGAGTTGGTGGCATGTGAAACCCGCATGTGGAGCATTCGTTTGTGTGGGATGCTCTACCAGGTTCATTCCTAGATAATGCACTCAAAGGGCACTAAGCATAGAGTGTGAAAACTGAGTTTCCTTGAGAGCTGCTTGGAAGCCTGATGGTGTGTGAAGTTAGTGAGCCAAATGGAGTTGTTCTCCCACAAGAACCACTCGGCTGATCCTTCTTCAATATGCCCTTCACCAACATGCAGTGTTTCCTTGATTGAATTAGCTCTCACACCAATATTTGCGTCTACAGCCTTTGCATTGAGGGCTATCTGCAAATGGCTGTGGCGCTGAAGTTGCCTGTGAATGTGGAGTTGGTGGCATGTGAAACCCGCATGTGGAGCATTCGTTTGTGTGGGATGCTCTACCAGGTTCATTCCTAGATAATGCACTCAAATGGCACTAAACATAGAGTGTGAAAACTGAGTTTCCTTGAGAGCTGCTTGGAAGCCTGATGGTGTGTGAAGTTAGTGAGCCAAATGGAGTTGTTCTCCCACAAGAACCACTCGGCTGATCCTTCTTCAATATGCCCTTCACCAACATGCAGTGTTTCCTTGATTGAATTAGCTCTCACACCAATATTTGCGTCTAGAGCCTTTGCATTGAGGGCTATCTGAAAACGGCTGTGGCGCTGAAGTTGCCTGTGAATGTGGAGTTGGTCGCATGTGAAACCCGCATGTGGAGCATTCGTTTGTGTGGGATGCTCTACCAGGTTCATTTCAGTCCTAGCCATACAAAGGGCACTAAGCATAGAGTGTGAAAACTGAGTTTCCTTGAGAGCTGCTTGGAAGCCTGATGGTGTGTGAAGTTAGTGAGCCAAATGGAGTTGTTCTCCCACAAGAACCACTCGGCTGATCCTTCTTCAATATGCCCTTCACCAACATGCAGTGTTTCCTTGATTGAATTAGCTCTCACACCAATATTTGCGTCTAGAGCCTTTGCATTGAGGGCTATCTGAAAACGGCTGTGGCGCTGAAGTTGCCTGTGAATGTGGAGTTGGTGGCATGTGAAACCCACATGTGGAGCATTCGTTTGTGTGGGATGCTCTACCAGGTTCATTCCTAGATAATGCACTCAAATGGCACTAAACATAGAGTGTGAAAACTGAGTTTCCTTGAGAGCTGCTTGGAAGCCTGATGGTGTGTGAAGTTAGTGAGCCAAATGGAGTTGTTCTCCCACAAGAACCACTCGGCTGATCCTTCTTCAATATGCCCTTCACCAACATGCAGTGTTTCCTTGATTGAATTAGCTCTCACACCAATATTTGCGTCTAGAGCCTTTGCATTGAGGGCTATCTGAAAACGGCTGTGGCACTGATGTTTCCTGTGAATGTGGAGTTGGTGGCATGTGAAACCCGCATGTGGAGCATTCGTTTGTGTGGGATGCTCTACCAGGTTCATTCCTAGATAATGCACTCAAAGGGCACTAAGCATAGAGTGTGAAAACTGAGTTTCCTTGAGAGCTGCTTGGAAGCCTGATGGTGTGTGAAGTTAGTGAGCCAAATGGAGTTGTTCTCCCACAAGAACCACTCGGCTGATCCTTCTTCAATATGCCCTTCACCAACATGCATTGTTTCCTTGATTGAATTAGCTCTCACACCAATATTTGCGTCTACAGCCTTTGCATTGAGGGCTATCTGCAAATGGCTGTGGCGCTGAAGTTGCCTGTGAATGTGGAGTTGGTGGCATGTGAAACCCGCATGTGGAGCATTCGTTTGTGTGGGATGCTCTACCAGGTTCATTCCTAGATAATGCACTCAAATGGCACTAAACATAGAGTGTGAAAACTGAGTTTCCTTGAGAGCTGCTTGGAAGCCTGATGGTGTGTGAAGTTAGTGAGCCAAATGGAGTTGTTCTCCCACAAGAACCACTCGGCTGATCCTTCTTCAATATGCCCTTCACCAACATGCAGTGTTTCCTTGATTGAATTAGCTCTCACACCAATATTGGCGTCTAGAGCCTTTGCATTGAGGGCTATCTGAAAACGGCTGTGGCACTGATGTTGCCTGTGAATGTGGAGTTGGTCGCATGTGAAACCCGCATGTGGAGCATTCGTTTGTGTGGGATGCTCTACCAGGTTCATTCCTAGATAATGCACTCAAAGGGCACTAAGCATAGAGTGTGAAAACTGAGTTTCCTTGAGAGCTGCTTGGAAGCCTGATGGTGTGTGAAGTTAGTGAGCCAAATGGAGTTGTTCTCCCACAAGAACCACTCGGCTGATCCTTCTTCAATATGCCCTTCACCAACATGCAGTGTTTCCTTGATTGAATTAGCTCTCACACCAATATTTGCGTCTAGAGCCTTTGCATTGAGGGCTATCTGAAAACGGCTGTGGCGCTGAAGTTGCCTGTGAATGTGGAGTTGGTGGCATGTGAATCCCGCATGTGGAGCATTCGTTTGTGTGGGATGCTCTACCAGGTTCATTCCTAGATAATGCACTCAAAGGGCACTAAACATAGAGTGTGAAAACGGAGTTTCCTTGAGAGCTGCTTGGAAGCCTGATGGTGTGTGAAGTTAGTGAACCAAATGGAGTTGTTCTCCCACAAGAACCACTCGGCTGATCCTTCTTCAATATGCCCTTCACCAACATGCAGTGTTTCCTTGATTGAATTAGCTCTCACACCAATATTTGCGTCTAGAGCCTTTGCATTGAGGGCTATCTGAAAACGGCTGTGGCGCTGAAGTTGCCTGTGAATGTGGAGTTGGTGGCATGTGAAACCCGCATGTGGAGCATTCGTTTGTGTGGGATGCTGACCAAGGTTCATTTCAGTCCTAGGCACACAAAGGGCACTAAGCATAGAGTGTGAAAACTGAGTTTCCTTGAGAGCTGCTTGGAAGCCTGATGGTGTGTGAAGTTAGTGAGCCAAATGGAGTTGTTCTCCCACAAGAACCACTCGGCTGATCCTTCTTCAATATGCCCTTCACCAACATGCAGTGTTTCCTTGATTGAATTAGCTCTCACACCAATATTTGCGTCTAGAGCCTTTGCATTGAGGGCTATCTGAAAACGGCTGTGGCGCTGAAGTTGCCTGTGAATGTGCAGTTGGTGGCATGTGAAACCCGCATGTGGAGCATTCGTTTGTGTGGGATGCTCTACCAGGTTCATTCCTAGATAATGCACTCAAAGAGCACTAAGCATAGAGTGTGAAAACTGAGTTTCCTTGAGAGCTGCTTGGAAGCCTGATGGTGTGTGAAGTTAGTGAGCCAAATGGAGTTGTTCTCCCACAAGAACCACTCGGCTGATCCTTCTTCAATATGCCCTTCACCAACATGCAGTGTTTCCTTGATTGAATTAGCTCTCACACCAATATTTGCGTCTAGAGCCTTTGCATTGAGGGCTATCTGAAAACGGCTGTGGCGCTGAAGTTGCCTGTGAATGTGGAGTTGGTGGCATGTGAAACCCGCATGTGGAGCATTCGTTTGTGTGGGATGCTCTACCAGGTTCATTCCTAGATAATGCACTCAAAGGGCACTAAACATAGAGTGTGAAAACTGAGTTTCCTTGAGAGCTGCTTAGAAGCCTGATGGTGTGTGAAGTTAGTGAGCCAAATGGAGTTGTTCTCCCACAAGAACCACTCGGCTGATCCTTCTTCAATATGCCCTTCACCAACATGCAGTGTTTCCTTGATTGAATTAGCTCTCACACCAATATTTGCGTTTAGAGCCTTTGCATTGAGGGCTATCTGAAAACGGCTGTGGCGCTGAAGTTGCCTGTGAATGTGGAGTTGGTGGCATGTGAAACCCGCATGTGGAGCATTCGTTTGTGTGGGATGCTCTACCAGGTTCATTTCAGTCCTAGCCATACAAAGGGCACTAAGCATAGAGTGTGAAAACTGAGTTTCCTTGAGAGCTGCTTGGAAGCCTGATGGTGTGTGAAGTTAGTGAGCAAATGGAGTTGTTCTCCCACAAGAACCACTTGGCTGATCCTTCTTCAATATGCCCTTCACCAACATGCAGTGTTTC
The DNA here is from genome assembly GCF_030435755.1 of Ochotona princeps. NCBI lineage: Eukaryota > Metazoa > Chordata > Mammalia > Lagomorpha > Ochotonidae > Ochotona > Ochotona princeps. The sequence goes on along the minus strand of NW_026701070.1, from coordinate 4,112 downwards.
CTTGATTGAATTAGCTCTCACACCAATATTTGCGTCTAGAGCCTTTGCTTTGAGGGCTATCTGAAAACGGCTGTAGCGCTGAAGTTGCCTGTGAATGTGGAGTTGGTGGCATGTGAAACCCGCATGTGGAGCATTCGTTTGTGTGGGATGCTCTACCAGGTTCATTCCTAGATAATGCACTCAAAGGGCACTAAGCATAGAGTGTGAAAACTGAGTTTCCTTGAGAGCTGCTTGGAAGCCTGATGGTGTGTGAAGTTAGTGAGCCAAATGGAGTTGTTCTCCCACAAGAACCACTCGGCTGATCCTTCTTCAATATGCCCTTCACCAACATGCAGTGTTTCCTTGATTGAATTAGCTGTCACACCAATATTTGCGTCTAGAGCCTTTGCATTGAGGGCTATCTGAAAACGGCTGTGGCGCTGAAGTTGCCTGTGAATGTGGAGTTGGTGGCATGTGAATCCCGCATGTGGAGCATTCGTTTGTGTGGGATGCTCTACCAGGTTCATTCCTAGATAATGCACTCAAAGGGCACTAAACATAGAGTGTGAAAACGGAGTTTCCTTGAGAGCTGCTTGGAAGCCTGATGGTGTGTGAAGTTAGTGAGCCAAATGGAGTTGTTCTCCCACAAGAACCACTCGGCTGATCCTTCTTCAATATGCCCTTCACCAACATGCAGTGTTTCCTTGATTGAATTAGCTCTCACACCAATATTTGCGTCTAGAGCCTTTGCATTGAGGGCTATCTGAAAACGGCTGTGGCGCTGAAGTTGCCTGTGAATGTGGAGTTGGTGGCATGTGAAACCCGCATGTGGAGCATTCGTTTGTGTGGGATGCTGACCAAGGTTCATTTCAGTCCTAGGCACACAAAGGGCACTAAGCATAGAGTGTGAAAACTGAGTTTCCTTGAGAGCTGCTTGGAAGCCTGATGGTGTGTGAAGTTAGTGAGCCAAATGGAGTTGTTCTCCCACAAGAACCACTCGGCTGATCCTTCTTCAATATGCCCTTCACCAACATGCAGTGTTTCCTTGATTGAATTAGCTCTCACACCAATATTTGCGTCTAGAGCCTTTGCATTGAGGGCTATCTGAAAACGGCTGTGGCGCTGAAGTTGCCTGTGAATGTGGAGTTGGTGGCATGTGAAACCCGCATGTGGAGCATTCGTTTGTGTGGGATGCTCTACCAGGTTCATTCCTAGATAATGCACTCAAAGGGCAGTAAGCATAGAGTGTGAAAACTGAGTTTCCTTGAGAGCTGCTTGGAAGCCTGATGGTGTGTGAAGTTAGTGAGCCAAATGGAGTTGTTCTCCCACAAGAACCACTCGGCTGATCCTTCTTCAATATGCCCTTCACCAACATGCAGTGTTTCCTTGATTGAATTAGCTCTCACACCAATATTTGCGTCTAGAGCCTTTGCATTGAGGGCTATCTGAAAAGGGCTGTGGCGCTGAAGTTGCCTGTGAATGTGGAGTTGGTGGCATGTGAAACCCGCATGTGGAGCATTCGTTTGTGTGGGATGCTCTACCAGGTTCATTCCTAGATAATGCACTCAAAGGGCACTAAGCATAGAGTGTGAAAACTGAGTTTCCTTGAGAGCTGCTTGGAAGCCTGATGGTGTGTGAAGTTAGTGAGCCAAATGGAGTTGTTCTCCCACAAGAACCACTCGGCTGATCCTTCTTCAATATGCCCTTTACCAACATGCAGTGTTTCCTTGATTGAATTAGCTCTCACACCAATATTTGCGTCTAGAGCCTTTGCATTGAGGGCTATCTGAAAACGGCTGTGGCGCTGAAGTTGCCTGTGAATGTGGAGTTGGTGGCATGTGAAACCCGCATGTGGAGCATTCGTTTGTGTGGGATGCTCTACCAGGTTCTTTTCAGTCCTAGCCATACAAAGGGCACTAAGCATAGAGTGTGAAAACTGAGTTTCCTTGAGAGCTGCTTGGAAGCCTGATGGTGTGTGAAGTTAGTGAGCCAAATGGAGTTGTTCTCCCACAAGAACCACTCGGCTGATCCTTCTTCAATATGCCCTTCACCAACATGCAGTGTTTCCTTGATTGAATTAGCCCTCACACCAATATTTGCGTCTAGAGCCTTTGCATTGAGGGCTATCTGAAAACGGCTGTGGCGCTGAAGTTGCCTGTGAATGTGGAGTTGGTGGCATGTGAAACCCGCATGTGGAGCATTCGTTTGTGTGGGATGCTCTACCAGGTTCCTTTCAAGACCTAGCCATACAAAGGGCACTAAGCATAGGGTGTGAAAACTGAGTTTCCTTGAGAGCTGCTTGGAAGCCTGATGGTGTGTGAAGTTAGTGAGCCAAATGGAGTTGTTCTCCCACAAGAACCACTCGGCTGATCCTTCTTCAATATGCCCTTCACCAACATGCAGTGTTTCCTTGATTGAATTAGCTCTCACACCAATATTTGCGTCTAGAGCCTTTGCATTGAGGGCTATCTGAAAACGGCTGTGGCGCTGAAGTTGCCTGTGAATGTGGAGTTGGTGGCATGTGAAACCCGCATGTGGAGCATTCGTTTGTGTGGGATGCTCTACCAGGTTCATTTCAGTCCTAGCCATACAAAGGGCACTAAGCATAGAGTGTGAAAACAGAGTTTCCTTGAGAGCTGCTTGGAAGCCTGATGGTGTGTGAAGTTAGTGAGCCAAATGGAGTTGTTCTCGCACAAGAACCACTTGGCTGATCCTTCTTCAATATGCCCTTCACCAACATGCAGTGTTTCCTTGATTGAATTAGCTCTCACACCAATATTTGCGTCTAGAGCCTTTGCATTGAGGGCTATCTGAAAATGGCTGTGGCGCTGAAGTTGACTGTGAATGTGGAGTTGGTGGCATGTGAAACCCGCATGTGGAGCATTCGTTTGTGTGGGATGCTCTACCAGGTTCATTCCTAGATAATGCATTCAAAGGGCACTAAACATAGAGTGTGAAAACTGAGTTTCCTTGAGAGCTGCTTGGAAGCCTGATGGTGTGTGAAGTTAGTGAGCCAAATGGAGTTGTTCTCCCACAAGAACCACTCGGCTGATCCTTCTTCAATATGCCCTTCACCAACATGCAGTGTTTCCTTGATTGAATTAGCTCTCACACCAATATTTGCGTCTAGATCCTTTGCATTGAGGGCTATCTGAAAACGGCTGTGGCGCTGAAGTTGCCTGTGAATGTGGAGTTGGTGGCATGTGAAACCCGCATGTGGAGCATTCGTTTGTGTGGGATGCTGACCAAGCTTCATTTCAGTCCTAGGCACACAATGGGCACTAAGCATAGAGCGTGAAAACTGAGTTTCCTTGAGAGCTGCTTGGAAGCCTGATGGTGTGTGAAGTTAGTGAGCCAAATGGAGTTGTTCTCCCACAAGAACCACTCGGCTGATCCTTCTTCAATATGCCCTTCACCAACATGCAGTGTTTCCTTGATTGAATTAGCTCTCACACCAATATTTGCGTCTAGAGCCTTTGCATTGAGGGCTATCTGAAAACGGCTGTGGCGCTGAAGTTGCCTGTGAATGTGGAGTTGGTGGCACGTGAAACCCGCATGTGGAGCATTCGTTTCTGTGGGATGCTCTTCCAGGTTCATTCCTAGATAATGCATTCAAAGGGCACTAAACATAGAGTGTGAAAACTGAGTTTCCTTGAGAGCTGCTTGGAAGCCTGATGGTGTGTGAAGTTAGTGAGCCAAATGGAGTTGTTCTCCCACAAGAACCACTCGGCTGATCCTTCTTCAATATGCCCTTCACCAACATGCAGTGTTTCCTTGATTGAATTAGCTCTCACACCAATATTTGCGTCTAGAGCCTTTGCATTGAGGGCTATCTGAAAACGGCTGTGGCGCTGAAGTTGGCTGTGAATGTGGAGTTGGTGGCATGTGAAACCCGCATGTGGAGCATTCGTTTGTGTGGGATGCTCTACCAGGTTCATTTCAGTCCTAGCCATACAAAGGGCACTAAGCATAGAGTGTGAAAACTGAGTTTCCTTGAGAGCTGCTTGGAAGCCTGATGGTGTGTGAAGTTAGTGAGCCAAATGGAGTTGTTCTCCCACAAGAACCACTTGGCTGATCCTTCTTCAATATGCCCTTCACCAACATGCAGTGTTTCCTTGATTGAATTAGCTCTC